>NC_143229.1:19913188-20213188 GCF_030267445.1 Bombyx mandarina | reverse complement strand
TCTTCATCTTCCCTTATCCTCCTTATACCATTTTCTTGCAGATCCTCCCAATCTTTTTAATACATCCCTCACATTACCGTCTAGTTTTTACCTACTTTTCTTGGACACACGATCATCCTCTCTTCGCCTGAAATTCCCACACAAAGATAATCTTCCACTTCCAGATTATTGTTACTGCAAGCATCCAGCTCAACATTCGCATTTTTGCTGCGTGCACTTTTCATTGAAGCACCGCTTTCGTGGTCTAGCACCCAGGTACATCCATTGCGACAGATTTTATGGTTGACTCATGAAACTAAGAAGAGCGATGATAGCTGGTCGCGGTCACCTAAGGACCTTTGAACCATCATGGTTACTCTGGCAGACTACGCCCGCCATCCCCACCTAAATTATCAAGTAAAACGCGTTCTAAATAATCGATCCAAATTCTCCACCTTCTTCTTCTTCTTCTTCTCCATCTCTCCCTGATTGCTGAGGATTGTGACTCCGTTTCAGCTTGTCGACTACCACCCTCCATCGGTTCAGATCAGTTGGCGTGTGCAGTGCAGCGCTAAGTGGTCCGCTGGTTTGCTCGGAGATCTGGTCGGACCAACGTTTGGGGCTCTTTCTCCATCAGTACCGTATCAAAATGATAAGTGAGTCATTTCCTTTTCTAATGTTGTACTTTGGAAGGTGTTAAAGGAAAACGTCTTCTTGCGCGTTTTTTTTTATTGCTTATATGGGTGGACGAGCTCACAGCCCACCTGGTGCTAAGTGGTTACTGGAGCCCATAGACAGCTACAACGTAAATGCGCCACCCACCTTGAGATATAAGTTCTAAGGTCTCAGTATAGTTACAACGGCTGCCCCACCCTTCAAACCGAAACGCATTACTGCTTCACGGCAGAAATAGGCAGGGTGGTGGTACCTACCCGCGCGGACTCACAAGAGGTCCTACCACCAGTAATTACACAAATTATAATTTTGCGGGTTTGAATTTTATAACACGATGCTATTCCTTCACCGTGGAAGTCAATCGCGAACATTTGGTGAGTACGTATTTCATTAGAAAAATTGGTACCCGCCTGAGATTCGAACACCGGTGCATCGTTCAACACGAATGCACCGGACGTCTTATCCTCTAGGCCACGACGACTACATTCTGTATATATACTGTATTCCATGTTTAATTATCATCTTAATCCTAGTTTACAATTATGAAGAAGCCTATGTTTCTGGGTGGGGGGACATACGTGATAACACCTATTAATTATGTTATATATTAAATGCTATGCGAATACTATGATATGCTATGCTGTAATATATAAGTATACACGCTTCACTTTTTTCAAATATCTTTGTTGGTAGAGCAGCAGCCGGTCTGATGGTAAGAGTAACTGTCACTCTCGGAACTAGCAACGCTAGGGGGATACAGCCAAGCTGCTGCCCGAGGGCTCCTTGTGACCAGTCGCGCTTCATGTGGCAGGCTCCGGGCCACATGTTGTGTGTAGCCATAGCGGAGACTCAGGGGGAATCGATAAAAATGAGATATTTTTCAATGACTCATCGCTCACTCGTGAAGCGAGTGTCTGTGACGGGCGTGTCATCGACTTATCACTTATCGGTAATCGTAAAACAATAGGAACGATTAAAAAAACAAAGATCAAATATAAGGAAATCTGATTATTTGAACACATCGCGAAATAAGTTGCACGTGTTTCCGTATGTTACGTTTCTAGACGACACTAGCCTCCATGGCAACGGATGTTAGCCGGGGACTTAAATGCAACGGCTGCCTTAACTTCGATGGCAGATAAGCATACAGTTCACATCGATATCAGTCGCTCTCGTGGGAAAGCCGATCTCTGGTAAGGTACTGTTTATGACAGCAAAGGTTTTAAACAACACAGATGTCCGCTGCTCCGGTGCTGCGCTGGTAAAGCCCAGGAGCCACTGAACCCACTAAGTACTATGAGTTCCAGCATTCGCACGAAGTAATTTAGGTTTTTATAATTCAATAATTGCAGTGTTAGAGGCATACGAACCCATATCCATATTTTCATTTAAACTGGTGGTAGGACCTCTTGTGAGTCCGCACGGGTAGGTACAGGTACCACCACCCCGCCTATTTCTGCCGTGAAGCAGTAATGCGTTTCGGTTTGAAGGGCGGGGCAGCCGTTGTAACTATACTGAGACCTTAGAACTTATATCTCAAGGTGGGTGGCGCATTTACGTTGTAGCTGTCTATGGGCTCTAGTAACCACTTAACACCAGGTGGACTATGAGTTCGTCCAGCCATTTACGCAAGGAAAAAAAAAATTGGCATTATGTGCCGAGAGCTTAATGTTTTTCTTTAAGATTTAAGGATTACTGGTTGCCCTGAGGCCTTTCCAGTTTCACCAGGACAGGTGAGCGAGCAAAGGCTCAGCCAGGAGGGGTGGGATTTGCTAACAGCTGCCCGAGCTCCTCCGACCCGCGGGGGCTGATTATACAACCGAAACCAGGCCCGCGATTTAGTCCATCAGATATAAAGTTATCTTATCTACAATTAAGCGTTATCCGTTTGTGCCATTTCAGTACAAACATTCGATAAAAGTGGTTCAACGATAAAAGTCAATTTAGAAAACATCTAAGAACAATGTGTTGCCCCGAGTTTATAGCTAAATATGTACTCTTCATCGCCAACCTTGTTTTTTCGGTAAGTAATTGATGATTACTGACTTTTTTCTAAAAAGAGTTGTGGAGGATCCACCGGACGTGCGAAATTGCTCGATAGACCGACGGTGTCCGGTTGTTGATGTGTGGAAATATTTTTTTAATTTTATTGCTGAGGTGAGTGGGCGAGTTCACGGCTCCTACCTCCACCTACCTCGAGACATAAGTTCTAAGTCTCAGTTTTAACTGTACAACGGCTGCACTACCTTTCAAACCGAAACGCATTACTGCTTCACGGCAGAAATAAGCAGGGCGGTGGTACCTACCCGCGCGGACTCAAAACGTCATACCACCAGTAATAACGCAAATTATAGTTTTGCGGTTTTAATTTTTAATAAGCCGATCTTTTAGATCAAAATAAAATACATAAAAATGAGTTACTTATGATCACGATACAATAATTATTAGAAATAATTGCAATTGAAGATTTTAAAATAAATTAAAGACTAAATAGTTTTGATAGTGAATTAAAGAATAAACCAAATATAAAATAAGTTAAGAGAGAAAAAAAAGATCGAGCCAATGTCACGCGGGATTTAATTATAGATAATAACGTTACACAAATCCAAAGTTGTCTAGGCATTTAAAAGTTATGGTGGAACAAGATAGAAGTCGTCGTGCCCTAAAGGATAAGGCGTCCGGTGCATTCGTATCTATCGATGCAACGATGTTCTAATCCCGCAGGCGGGTACCAATTTTCGTAACGAAATACACGTACTTAACAAATGTTCACGATTGACTTCCACGGTGAAGGAATAACATCGTGTATTACAACTCAAACCCGCAAAATTATAATTTGCGTAATTACTAGTGGTAAGTCCTCTTGTGGGCCCGTACGGGTAGGTACCACTACCCTTTTTCTTTTTTGGTCACGAGGAAATCGCCGGACTTCCGCCTTCCACTGGGGACGGCGGGCGAAGCATGTCGGAGTCGAACCGGGCAAAAACCTCCTGTCGCTCAACAACCAACGTCCAAATCTCACATGAGACAGAACTCATGAAAAGGCAGGGGGGGGGAAAGTGAAATGTTTAGTGCGGAGCACATCTCTCCCATCACCCTCCCCCTCGGGACGCCGGACTGGCGGTCGTCGGCGCCACGACCACCAGCCCTCTCGGTCGGCAGGAGGTACCACCACCCTGCCTATTTGTGCCGTGAAGCAGTAGTGCGTTTCGGTTTGAAGGGTGGGGCAGCCGTTGTAATTATACTGAGACCTTAGAACTCACATCTCAAGGTGGGTGGTGGCATTTACGTTATAGATCTCTATGGGCTCCGGTAACCACTTAACACCAGGTTGGCTGTGAGCTCGTCCACCCATCTATAAAAAAAAACAAATAAACTCGCAAACATGAGTTCTCAAAGCGGTCGAGTAATAACCTCTCCCCTTTCACAGTTGGCAGGTCTAGCTATTATAGGTCTTGGAGTGGCCGTCTTAATAAATCTACGGGATCTTCAAGATATTCTACCAGTCAACGCTTTGCCCATAGGGATAATCGTCCTCGGATGCATCATATTCATCATTGCATTCCTAGCGTGTTGTGGAGCGGTAAAGGAATCAAGATGTATGCTGATAACCGTAAGTACAGCTCTGTACTGACTCCAAGCTCTTCTCGTACACAAACAGACACAGATCCGGCCTACATCTAGTCTTTAGTCCTATACTACACTACTACAGACACAGTTCTCTGCAGCTCTGTACTGATCCCGAGCTCTTCTCGTACACAAACAGACACAGATCCGACCTACATCTAGCCTCTAGTCCTATACTACACTACTACAGACAGTCCTCTGCAGCTCTGTACTGATCCCGAGCTCTTCTCGTACACAAACAGACACAGATCCGACCTACATCTAGCCTCTAGTCCTATACTACACTACTACAGACACAGTCCTCTGCAGCTCTGTACTGATCCCGAGCTCTTCTCGTATACAAACAGACGCAGATCCGACCTACATCTAGCCTCTAGTTCTATACTACACTACTACAGACACAGTCCTCTGCAGCTCTGTACTGATCCCGAGCTCTTCTCGTATACAAACAGACACAGATCCGACCTACATCTAGCCTCTAGTCCTATACTACACTACTACAGACACAGTCCTCTGCAGCTCTGTACTGATCCCGAGCTCTTCTCGTATACAAACAGACACAGATCCGACCTACATCTAGCCTCTAGTCCTATACTACACTACTACAGACACAGTCCTCTGCAGCTCTGTACTGATCCCGAGCTCTTCTCGTATACAAACAGACACAGATCCGACCTACATCTAGCCTCTAGTCCTATACTACACTACTACAGACACAGTCCTCCGCAGCTCTGTACTGATCCCGAGCTCTTCTCGTATACAAACACACAGAACCGACCTACATCTAGCCTCTAGTCCTATACTACACTACTACAGACACAGTCCTCCGCAGCTCTGTACTGATCCCGAGCTCTTCTCGTATACAAACAGACACAGATCCGACCTACATCTAGCCTCTAGTTCTATACTACACTACTACAGACACAGTTCTCTGCAGCTCTGTACTGATCCCGAGCTCTTCTCGTATACAAACAGACACAGATCCGACCTACATCTAGCCTCTAGTCCTATACTACACTACTACAGACACAGTCCTCCGCAGCTCTGTACTGATCCCGAGCTCTTCTCGTATACAAACACACAGAACCGACCTACATCTAGCCTCTAGTCCTATACTACACTACTACAGACACAGTCCTCTGCAGCTCTGTACTGATCCCGAGCTCTTCTCGTATACAAACAGACACAGATCCGACCTACATCTAGCCTCTAGTTCTATACTACACTACTACAGACACAGTTCTCTGCAGCTCTGTACTGATCCCGAGCTCTTCTCGTATACAAACAGACACAGATCCGACCTACATCTAGCCTCTAGTTCTATACTACACTACTACAGACACAGTTCTCTGCAGCTCTGTACTGATCCCGAGCTCTTCTCGTATACAAACAGACACAGATCCGACCTACATCTAGCCTCTAGTCCTATACTGCACTACTACAGACACAGTCCTCTGCAGCTCTGTACTGATCCCGAGCTCTTCTCGTATACAAACAGACACAGATCCGACCTACATCTAGCCTCTAGTCCTATACTACACTACTACAGACACAGTTCTCTGCAGCTCTGTACTGATCCCGAGCTCTTCTCGTACACAAACAGACACAGATCCGACCTACATCTAGCCTCTAGTCCTATACTACACTACTACAGACACAGTCCTCTGCAGCTCTATACTGATCCCGAGCTCTTCTCGTACACAAACAGACACAGATCCGACCTACATCTAGCCTCTAGTCCTATACTACACTACTACAGACACAGTCCTCTGCAGCTCTGTACTGATCCCGAGCTCTTCTCGTATACAAACAGACACAGATCCGACCTACATCTAGCCTCTAGTTCTATACTACACTACTACAGACACAGTTCTCTGCAGCTCTGTACTGATCCCGAGCTCTTCTCGTATACAAACAGACACAGATCCGACCTACATCTAGCCTCTAGTCCTATACTACACTACTACAGACACAGTCCTCCGCAGCTCTGTACTGATCCCGAGCTCTTCTCGTATACAAACACACAGAACCGACCTACATCTAGCCTCTAGTCCTATACTACACTACTACAGACACAGTCCTCTGCAGCTCTGTACTGATCCCGAGCTCTTCTCGTATACAAACAGACACAGATCCGACCTACATCTAGCCTCTAGTTCTATACTACACTACTACAGACACAGTTCTCTGCAGCTCTGTACTGATCCCGAGCTCTTCTCGTATACAAACAGACACAGATCCGACCTACATCTAGCCTCTAGTTCTATACTACACTACTACAGACACAGTTCTCTGCAGCTCTGTACTGATCCCGAGCTCTTCTCGTATACAAACAGACACAGATCCGACCTACATCTAGCCTCTAGTCCTATACTGCACTACTACAGACACAGTCCTCTGCAGCTCTGTACTGATCCCGAGCTCTTCTCGTATACAAACAGACACAGATCCGACCTACATCTAGCCTCTAGTCCTATACTACACTACTACAGACACAGTTCTCTGCAGCTCTGTACTGATCCCGAGCTCTTCTCGTACACAAACAGACACAGATCCGACCTACATCTAGCCTCTAGTCCTATACTACACTACTACAGACACAGTCCTCTGCAGCTCTGTACTGATCCCGAGCTCTTCTCGTATACAAACAGACACAGATCCGACCTACATCTAGCCTCTAGTTCTATACTACACTACTACAGACACAGTTCTCTGCAGCTCTGTACTGATCCCGAGCTCTTCTCGTATACAAACAGACACAGATCCGACCTACATCTAGCCTCTAGTTCTATACTACACTACTACAGACACAGTTCTCTGCAGCTCTGTACTGATCCCGAGCTCTTCTCGTATACAAACAGACACAGATCCGACCTACATCTAGCCTCTAGTCCTATACTACACTACTACAGACACAGTTCTCTGCAGCTCTGTACTGATCCCGAGCTCTTCTCGTACACAAACAGACACAGATCCAGCCTAGATCTAGTTGAGAGATCTACACAACATTACTTGGGTTTTTATTTATTTCAGTACTCCATATTCATGGTGATACTGGTGGCCGTGAAGATCTACCTGGCTATCGTGGTATTCGGTTTTCTGTCCGACGTCACCAGCACAATAACCAGCTGGGTGACCACAGCGTTCAACACGAGCAGCTTAAGAGACGTATATCACGTCATGGAAGCTCTAGTAAGAACTTTCTTTATAATCGGAATGTTACAAAGACTTTATCTCATTTCATCTCTATTGATCGCAGTCTAATTACCTTCTTCACAAGTATGCGGGTTGTTAGGAGCAGACAAATTCGTGTCTACCTTCTCTCTAGTCCATCGAGTGTTACCGCTGGATTTCGACAAGTTGACCTGACCGTACACACTCGCAGTATCGGCAATATTTAGCAAACTATACTTGACTATAACTATACTTGAGACTAGAACTATACTATACTTACTGACTATAACTATACTTGACTGTAACTATACTTGAGACCTTAGAACTTATATCTCAAGGTGGGTGGCGCATTAACGTTGTAGACGTTTATGGGCTCCAGTAACCACTTAACAACGGGTGGGCTGTGAGCTGGTCCACCCACCTAAGCAATAAAAAAAAACTAATACCGGATTCTATTTACTCCGTCATCCTGCCCGCATTCTTCAAGATTCCTTCTTCTGGCGATCATTTTAACTTCTTTGAATTTCAGTTCAATTGCTGTGGAACAACCGGCCCCTCTTCGTACGACGGTATCTTGTCACAGCTGCCGCCCTCGTGCTGCGCCAGCCCCGTTGACAACACCTGCTATGCCCCCAACGCGTTCCCCGGCTGCACCACTCGACTGATTGATTACTTCGAAACCTTCGGTGGGGCCATCGGCAGCGTTCTGATCATTATCATCTTTCTTGAGGTAATTAGATTCGCTTAAGCCCTAAGCACTAATCGCAACATATTTGGAACCGTGGCCTAAAGGATAAGAGGCCCGAGTTAAGCCAATGCGATTTTACCCCGGTTCGACTCGACGGGGGTGCTAGTGTCGTTGGAGGCATACCGCTCACTTTAAGGTGAGTCACCATCGCTCATGGGGGCACAGCCAAGCCGCTATCTATTCAATGTTTTCTAAGTAAATAATATTTACTAATTACTTAAGAGGACGAGGGTTCGCGAGATGGCAATCGAAACCGCGACAGTTAGACGAGCCATCAAGAAATTCCTCTGTCCCTTCGTGCCCTTGTCCTCCACTGTGTGGTGTTGACATAGCATGTCCTGCGTTTCCATTCCGATCTCCTCGGATCATACCTACCATATATCATCTCAGCACTCACATCCTTCTATCGCCTATCCTCTTTAAAACAGTCCATTCAAGTCTTTTTAAGACGCCTCTAAGGAGCCAATTTAGGTACCAAGCGAGTAATAATGATAAAAAATCATTTCTGTCACGAAGCAGTTAACTTATTGGTCCTAAGGGCGGGACAATCGTTATACAGCCTAATTGATCGATCTCACGTAGCCTACGAGCTTCGACAACTAAAAAACCTATGTTTTTTAAAGGGATTCTATGACCTAGTAACTAAGACCCCTAAGTCACATCTTTTTTCAATCCACATTCTTATTTTTATGAAAAATGATAATATGGAGTGAAATGAAATGAAACGAGATGAGATGATATGATATGATATGGGATGAAATATAATCTCAGTAAAATGGTTGTCATTTACTGAGATTTTTTCAGTGGACTTTTTGGAGGATCCCCAGGAATTAATGTCCAGCGTCTTTGTTTAATTTTGCCACATTTGTGCACTTTCACCGATATTAAACGGTTAATAAACCACCGTTATTACACATTTAAACCTCAAGAAACACTAAAAAGACAAAATAAAACAAATCACACAGCTCCACATCTCGCGTTCCCGCCATAAAGTCGAAACACCTATCAACATTGCACTAACCTAAAATTGTCTGATTCCAGTTCATCTCGATCATCTTCGCTTGGTTCCTGTCGCATTCTTATTCGCAGAAACGGCGCGGGAATATAGCATAAGAAGCACCTAATTTAATTTAACTTAAAATTTATAAATACTTATTTAAATGTCAAATGAAGCTGGTTATAAGACGGAACCGTTAATCGAAAACCGCCGGTAATACCGTAACACGATAGTCATAAAAAACATTAAGAAAAAATGTGTTCAGTAATGTTTTTATTTACCGCGCAATGGAAATTCAACGAAGCGCCGGGTCAGCGCCCCCGCTTTGCCAAGTTGAGAGAAACAGCGTTAAGACTTTAACAAAATAAACTGAGTTCATGATTGTTGTCGAAGTTAATTAAAATAACTCAAAAACCATTCAACATATCTTGAATACATTTAAATGGGACGCCGTTAGAAGTACCAACCGTCAAATAAAATAATATCAAATTCATTCATTTGCTAAAAACCCTTACCCATTATTATTGTTATTTAAAATAATAATTTCCTAATTTTTCGTATTACCTAAAAATAAAAAAATCAACGCCTTTGAGAACACGACATTTTTACAACATCTGTTGATGTTTAAGCAAATCTGTTAATAAGGTTTTGTATTGTGATTATTCATTTTATATAATAATATATTAATACATTTATAATGATACTCTGTTTTATTTCCGTATTGTAACTGCAAATCGTTTTAGTTCTAAAACTAAGTTAACAATTAATTTTTGCCCTCAAGTTTTTTTTTTTATTGCTTAGATGGATGGACGAGCTCACAGCCCACCTGGTGTTAAGTGGTTACTGGAGCCCATAGACATCTACAACGTAAATGCGCCATCCACCTCGAGATATAGGTTCTAAGGTCTCAGTATAGTTACAACGGCTACCCCGCCCTTCGAACCGAAACGCATTACTGCTTCACGGCGGAAATAGGCGGAGTGGTGGTACCTACCCGTGCGGACTCCCAAGAGGTCCTACCACCAGTGATTACGCAAATTATAATTTTGCGGGTTTGGTTTTTATTACACAATGTTATTCCTTCACCGTGGAAGTCAATCGTGAACATTTGTTGAGTACGTATTTTATTAGAAAAATTGGTACCCGCCTGCGGGATTTGAACACCGGTGCATCGCTACATACGAATGCACCTGACGTCTTATCCTTTAGGCCACGACGACTTCTAAAGCCTTCAAGTTTATGTGGTATTTTATTTTTGTCAGACGTATAATAATTATTATAGCATGTAAGCTTGTGAATTTACGTACAAAAAATACTCTACGAAATTAATTTTTTTTATTATTCATATGGGTGGACGAATTTACGGCCCACCTGCTGTGATTACCGGAGCCCGTGGACATCTACAACGTAAATGCCGTCACCCACCTCGAGTTCTAAGGTCTCAGTTTGTAGAGTACAACGGCTGCCTCACCGAAACGCATTACTACTCACGGCAGAAAAACGCAGCAGGGTGGTGGTAGCTACCCGTGCGGACTCACAAGACATCCTAACAGAATCACAGCGAAAATAGGCAGGATCGGTGAGTTGCTACCGTCCTACCACCACTAAACTTGCCTACGTAATGTTTTTCGTTCTAAATGTCTTTCTTAGTCAACCGTGTGATTAACTTTTGTATTGTATTCAGTAGTTTCACGAAGCAGTAAATAATTAATAGTGTTGGATAAAGCATGGGCACAACATCAACATAATAATGTTTTATTGTTTTTTAATTTTCGTTTCGTGTATTCGTAAGTTTTGTAATTCTTGAAATCAATATTTGTTTCGATATCATCTTTTTTTTATTGCTTAGATGGGTGGACGATCTCACAGCCCACCTGGTGTTAAGTGGTTACTGGAGCCCATAGACATCTACAACGTAAATGCGCCACCCACCTTGAGATATCAGTTGTAAGATCTCAGTATAGTTACAACGGCTACCCCACCCTTCAAACCGAAACGCATTACTGCTTCACGGCAGAAATAGGCAGGGTGGTGGTACCTACCCGCGCGGACTCACAAGAGGTCCTACCACCAGTGAAATTCATCTCAATGTTTATATTTAATTTAACAGTAAAAACGTGCATTGTTGGAAATGAAACGGCAAAATTTAAAGATCAAAAATAGTAAGTAGATAGATATTATAAATATTTTTAATCATTATATCCCAAAACCCTTCTGTTACTTCAGTACGCCGCGTAGGGCACTGGTGACCCAGGATCCTGAAACTGCGATACTTTAAGATAAATATTTTTTTTGTATGGAAACTATCGACATCTTGTAGCGGATGCCCGTAAGCTTATACGTTCTTAAAGTTAAGACATTTACCTAATTATTGTGCAACAGAGTGTAACTAAACACAGAAAAAAAACGTCTTTATTTGATAAAGACAAATTGATTAAATTTTATCTATTAGTGGTTTCTGAAAATTTACAAAATCCTTCATTAAAAAACAAAATATAGGATAGGTAATTTGTTACTGACATCACTAATTCATCATCATGACTATTTTGTGTGTATTATCTATGCGGTGACCTACACGGCAGTCAAAGGGTTAACATACATGTGTTCTCGGCCGTTAGGGTCCAGTAAAGGAGCATGGCTGAGTCCAATTAATCATCAGCTTTCCACAGCGCCAGCAACATAGCGTTCCGTAACTACGAGAACGAACCTGAAGGCTTCAACGAGCTGGAAGACTTTTTGAACGAAGACAACCATGATGGACGCGAGGAAACTTACTATGAGCCGTACTGGCAGAATGGACAATGGGTGTTTCTGAGGTAAGCAGGAGCCGGGCTGCGTGCTGCCGACCTCAACTACTCATCATAATCATCATCATCATCAACATCATCACACCGTCGGTAAATTGTAAGTCGTTTTTCAGTAGCGTATAGACTGATGCGGATCTGGCATCTCCAACAACAAATCTCTCCCCTTGGGGTTGATAATACTTTAATTCTGAAGGTCGTGGCTTCTCCGAATAACTGTCTCTTGGATTATCCTGCTCAGTCTATGCTGGGCTGCGTGACTGGCATTGACAACAAACAAATCACATACATAAGCATGTTTTATTATTAATAGATACACATTTGATTGATTTGACGCGATTGGTCAACGCACTACTCAAGGACGCGATGTCGATTTTTATTCACGTCTAATGATTACTGTTTCAGATTAACAACAACGGGACTTCCTAAAAGTAGAATGACCAAACGTGAGATTAAAGTTTGATCCTTGTTTTGGAGGTTGACCCGTTTTGAGATGAGCGCTGTAGCGCCTGATATCAAAAGGACTTTTCCAATAAATCGCGCGCTCCACAAGGCCTAAAGTCTCGACTGTGTTGGTAAAACAGATACTGCCTATTTCTGCCGTGAAGCAGTAATGCGTTTCGGTTTGAAGGGTGGGACAGCCGTTGTAACTATACTGAGACCTTGGAACTTATATCTCAAGGTGGGTGGCGCATTTACGTTGTAGATGTCTATGGGCTTTTCGGTTTCCCTGTCTGATATATAATAGTACTAGAAGGTTCAAAATATACCTTATTGGCATATACATATGTACCTACCATTCAAACGCCATTTTTGCAATTTTAATAAAATAACTTATTCGGCTATTTATATGGAGTAAACTTAATTGAAGTTCAATTAAAAACATCGAATTCTTAATATTAATACCAAATAAACTGACCTTTATTTAAAAAAGATATATTATTAAGTGAAATGTCGCTTAAACATAAATAGCCTTTCGCCCCTCGATATATACAGTCACAGGTACTTACTTATCTTGAACCAAAATAATTCGGTATTACCTCTAGTAAAAGTAACTTTTTGAAACACCCTCCGTGTCGCGAATCCTTTTCGCAATGCTGATAGAGATCTGCCTCTTGAGCTGTTAGGTCTCCTTTGGAGGCGCTCGGGCAGCAGTTAACAAATCCCACCCCTCCTGGCTGAACCTTTGCTCGCCCACATGTCCTGGTAAAACTGGAGAAGCCTCCGGGCCACCAGTAAAGCCTTATTCATAAAAAAAGATCTGCCCGATTCATATTGATGTTCACTTGTATTTCTTAACTCGTGTAGTAAATTAGGAGCTCTAATGCAGAACTGAGAAAGGCAGTAGATTCTTTTGATAAAACTAGGCATTCAAAGGTCCTTTCAAATCGTTATAATTTCGCGAACGTTTCCGAACGGACTTATCACAGCCGAGGTGAATCCGTAGAGGGCTCAAGGATTATTCTTTTCGATAGGACCTCGCTTGAAACCCGGCGCACCTCCTGGCGTCCGTCCGCCGAAGAAGCACGTGATCAACGGCTCAATGTCGCTGTACAGAGACTGCAATGTAATGTGTATGACCATTTACAGAGACGTGTGAGTACAAACTTCAAAATGGCTTCGCATTTGATTTCTTTTGATTTTTATTACATTGCCAATCGAATTTTCTCTTTACATACTATGGAAATATGGAAACGGTAGTGCAAGGTAGAGGGGAAGAGATCGACCGAAGAAGAAATGGATGGAGCGTGTGAATGACGATATGAGAGAGAAAGAGGAGTGAGTGTTGAGATGACGGCTGATAGAAGAGATTGGAAGAGAAAAAATTGCTGTGCCGACCCCACATAGTGGGAAAAGGTGGAGAAAAAGAAGATACTATAGTAGAATTATATTTTTGTCCATGCAGTTTGGGTCATAAAACATAGCCCGGCTAGAGCGGTAGCTTGTTGCGCGGGCGCAACGCCATTATCGATAAAAACAAATGAGTCATCGAAGGCAGGTACACGGCGGTGGGTGGTATACGAAGGGTGGTGAGACATTGTTATGTTATGAGTCATTTGTACTTACCTGCAAATTATAGTACATTATGTCGAAGAGAAAGGTGTTTTTATGCATTCGTTCTCTGAATTTCTTTAGTGACACAATGGCTGGCTACTCCTTTGTTTTGTATCAAAACGGCAGAATTTATTCAAAATAATATTTGCACGTGTTGGTATCAACAATGTGTTAAAAATTTTCACTAAAATAAGAATAAATCCCGAAAAGTTACAAAGTGTTAATTTCTGCCGTTCTCGTGAACTTGCTGCGGCGATGTGTGCTGTAAGTGTTCGATTAGTGATTTTTTCTTTTATTTCTATCACTAACCTACAAAATGACAACACTAAATACACTATCGATAAAGCTTATCGACAACAATAATGCGCATCACTATGCCCGTCCACAAGGCTCGTGAGTGGAAGAGAGAGCGAAATACTCGCTTCACCGCTTCGATTTTTTATGACCCAAACTGCACGGAGAAAATAATTCTACTATAGATACGTATAGCTGGTCAGTCGTCTTGGCCTGAAGGATAAGATGTGCGGTGCATTCGTGTTGAGCGATGCACCGGTGTAAGAATCACAGGCGGGTACCAATTTTTCTAATGAAATACGTACTCAACAAATGTTCACGACTGACTTCCACGGTGAAGGAATAACATCGTATAATAAATGTCAAACCCGCAAAATTATAATTTAATTACTGGCGGTAGGACCTCTTGCGAGTCCGCGCGGGTAGGTACCACCACTCTGCCTATTTCTGTCGTGAAGCAGTAATGCGTTTCGGTTTGAAGGGTGGGGCCGTTGTAACTATACTTGAGACCTTAGAACTTATATCTCAAGGTGGGTGGCGCATTTACGTTGTAGGTGTCTATGGGCTCCGGTAACCACTTAACACCAGGTGGACTGTGAGCTTGTCCACCCAACTAAGCAATAAAAAAAAATCAACGCACAGAAATTCCAAAATAAGACCTACATTCATTATTACCTTAATGTACATCCTATTTATGATTACCCTCTGTTTCAGCAAGTCATAGACACAGTTAAAACTAATGTAGGGGAGTATATGCTAAGCTGCTTTTAGACTACGCTCTACTATAGTGTCATATAGTATAGCACCCTATACTTAGCCAATAATATATATTACAGTACAATGTGAACGTGTCCATAACAATGTATGGTGTGCGATATTGTTGTGCTATGATCTATATACTATATGCCATTATATATATTATAGCGTAGGTAGTCTCAAAGCGGCTTTAGTCAATATATGTCAACAACTGACAATATGTTAGTCAGTGCAGTTAGTTGTAGCGATCCACCGCGGTCGCTGACACGAATAAGCATGTAATTATCGGCGTAAGTTCACTATTTAGTTAACTAAAACTAGTTAAAGTTAACTGTTTCCTTAATGTTACCCATGTCATCAACTGCTTAAGACTGTATTCAAGATAATTCATGACTAGGCTACCCCCACCTTCTTCTACTGTAAGTACGAGTGACTATTGTCGCACAAAGCATTCAAGCTCGAACAGTCGAACGGAGCGGAGCTCTCTGTTGTTGTCGCTGTACACTTGAAATGTAATAAATGGAATTAACTGGAAAAGTGAGTCTTAATTACTGTCACTATGGAAGGCAACGATAACGATGAAGAAAATGGCGTAAGATACGCTGACGTCATCATTTTAAAAACACCATGGAACCAGTCTATCCGTCATATGTATTGTTTTATTGATCGCTCCGATGAGGTTCCTGGATGACAATACACACCAACCATAAATAACCTCACTAATAACCTCAAACTAATTTAACTGTTTAATGTCGCGTTTTTTCATTACTCTAAAACCGGTTTGGTGACGCGAAGTATATCGTCCAGGTTCGGTCCAGTCTGCGGACAACGTTTCAACACGAATACGGGAAAGTGGCAGTACGAACATAAATGGTTCCCCAGCTTGTGCGACCTGGAGCGAGAGAACTGCAAAACCCCATCCAAAAGTACGTCCATTCTAACAACGTTGTGCTACCGACGTGGAGACTCTGCCAATTAAACGAGATTTGACCAAATCAAGTCTTAATTTGATTAGTGGCACATTTTACTGGCAATGACTGAAGTCGTCGTGGCCTAAAGGATAAGATATCCGGTGCATTCGTATCTAGCGATGCACCGGTGTTCGAATCCCGCAGGCGGGTACCAATTTTTCTAATGAAATACGTACTTAACAAATGTTCACGATCGGCATCCATGGTGAAGGAATAAGATCGTGTAATAAAAATGAAACCCGCAAAATTATAATTTGCGTAATTATTGGTGGTAGGGCCTCATGTGAGTCCGCACGGGGGTAGGTACCACCACCCCGCCTATTTCTGCCGTGAAGCAGTAACGCGTTTCAGCTTGAAGGGTGGGGCGCCGTAATACTATCTGAGATATGAAACGAGAAACTCATGTGAAAAGGTTGTTCATGTCTATGAACTCCAGTTACCACTTAACACCAAGTGGGACGTGAACTTCATCCATGTATCTAAGCAAAAAATATCTTTTTCCCTAATTTACTGTACATTATTCAGTATTTTGTTATGTTTTTTTGGGCAGACAAAAATATGTCCCCCCCCCCTTCATGGTAAGTGGTTACCGTCGCTCATAGACGACAGCAATGCTTGGAGCTTAGCCAAGCTTAACTCTAAGTACTCTCCGCAAAGCTCGTTTGAGGAAAGATTTGTCACAATGCTCGGGAATTACCGTGGAAGAGAGTTCGTTCCAAAGCCACAAGGTGCCTGGTACAGAGAAGATCTCTGAGAACGTACTGACAATGAATGTGGCAGATCCAGATAGTCTGAATGGATTCTACTGCATAAATAATAAAGAATATTATTTATACGTAAAACCCAAACGAAATTTGTCTTAATAACTTATGCAAAACTTTTCAATGTTTCAGGGCCAAGTGAGTAAACATTTCTGAATTTTAATATCGTGTTTTTAGTGCGACTATTTTTCAAACCTTTGTTTGATATTAACTAAAGGGATTAATTAAAATAAAGAAATTGCAAAGGCTTAAAGTTGAATTTGAGTGTAGATCAAAAGATGTCGGAACTTTGATTTGTTGCTCTCCCTTTTAGATGCTCCTGCTGAAAACTGACCAGAGTCTGATTCAGAGATAATATTTAATTGCTTAATTGTATATTTATTTTGTACAGAGCAGTGGCGGAGTTAGCACAAGGTTGAGTCGTTTGGACCCAAACGCGGGGAATTTTAGAGACGCAATTTTTGTTTGTCTTTCAAAAATTAAAGGATTTATATTCAGATTCGCCGATTAAGCATTTTATATGTTTTTTATGCTTGGATCACTTTGGTAAACGGCATAATTTGAATTACCAACTCGTGGCAAATGTGTGAATTCACCACTACCCACAGTACTTTAACCTGGCTTTATTAGCTCATCTTTTGGCAGGAGGGTAGAGGTGAGGAGCACACTCCTGTATATCAAAAAGTATCCGTCGAAAAGCGACCAATCTGGCCGGCGCCACTGTGGCTAATGGCGTTTCTTTAGAGATGGCGTCAAAATCACATTTCACTCCTTCTACAGCTGCTACATTCATATCGCACCAAGGGCTAGTGCAAGTGGGTTCTTGAGTTTCAAAATGTTGCCCACAACTGGACTAATGTGAAACTCCCTGCCCCCATTTAAGACAGCTCACCTCACCTTACTGCTTGATTCTACACATCAATTCGCAGGGTTGGTAGAACTGAATTACCCATATTAAAACGTTTGATTTACTGTTTCTTTCAGTGTGGTATCCCTTGCACCGGGGTACGGGCTGCGTCGAAATGACGACGTTCAAATTATTTCCTGCTGATTCCAAGTTGATCTTAGAACGGAAGTCCACGTGGGCGCCATTCGTGTTCGAGCTAACTACGACCACGATGTCTAGACGTCCAACGCGCAAACCGACTAAATCTAAAAAGAGCAAAGGACCGAAATGATGTAATCTTTTTAGTTCTCGAATTAAATATGGCCAGGGCGTAATAGCCGCTGCTTCGGCTGCATGGTCAACGAATGATTTTAATTGATTTTTTTAAAGTTAATAATAACACAGATAATAATGCAGTCAATGCAATATCTCGACCTAATGCTATTACTGTAAAAAAACATATCAATCCGTGTCCAGTGGTAGCAATAAAACAAATTCTACAGATGAATTCGTCGCGGCCTAAACGTTAAGACCTCCGGTGCATTCCTATCGATACGTATGCGGGTAACTTTTTTTCCTACTTATTGTAGTGACCTCGAGGGGTCATGATAGATTCTCAGAACGAGTAAGTGAGCTCACGGGGCTTCAACGTATGGACATGGCTAACACTGGCAAGAGCAGTGCTTCGCAGAATCTACCACCGGATCGGATACGCGACCCACTGAGAAACTCAGTGGGCTGTGTCTGTGGGTTAATACGGTCGTCGAGCCCTTCGTCGCAAGCGACGGATTCGGCGAGGACTGTGACCGGTGCTTGGGGTACCTAAAAGCACCGTTAGTGGATCGGGAGGATCCGAAATGACGTGTTTTGGGCGACGTTGACTGTTTACTACACGAAGGCGGATAACGATTTTTTTAATGAAATTACTTAGCCCATGTTTACAAGCGACTTTCACGATAAAGGAATAACATCGTTTAATAAAATTCAAACCCGCAAAAAACGCAATTTGTGTAATTACTGCCTATTTCAGCCGTGAAGCAGTAATGCGTTTCAGTTCGAAGGGCGGGGCAGCCGTTGTATACTGTTATAAACTGAGACCTTAGAACTTATATCTCAAGGTGAGTGGCGCATTTATGTTGTAGATGTCTATGGGCTCCGGTAACCACTTAACAACAGGTGGGCTACGAACTCGTCCACCCATCTAAGCAATAAAAAATTAAAGAAATAAAAAAAACATACATATAAAACATACACACCCATAATATAATATATTAATGATAAAGTCAAGACACTAAACTCTTACTGAAACCAGACCCCACTATACAGTTAGTTAATTGACCTGACATTGACACTGTCCTAATGTGACGGTTTGATGACCAGCCAGGGGTCTGGCACCCGCAGCTTACGGTAGGAACGAACCAACACATAAACAACTTTTTTTAGTAAATAAAAGTCAGTGATGTTATTAATTATTTATATATTTATATTACATACATTTTTTTTCTAATAAAATACCGTACTTTCTTATTTTTATTCCAATAAGACACCTATGTACGTGGTGTTACATGTTCACATTAATACATTACGTGGTGTTGCCATTTCCATTAATTTATTTGTCAGATTACTCTTAAAGTACGTTTTTATTTATTTATAAACATCCTTGAATCTAAAATGCCAATTAAAATTGAGTATACCGCATATTATATATTATTATTCGTTGGTTACCTGGAGGAAATGACTTCTGGGGATAAGCAGTTCATTTGGACGGAACGAACGGCAGCTTTAAGTTCGACAATCGTAAGCATTGTCAACATTTACACAGTCGGGACTTTTGGTATTTAAGTAAAAAAAACTTATACATGCATCGCGAAAAGTTTACCGTTTCCGTGAGTCACGGAGGGCCTCAATTATATTAGTTGAAAAAACCGAAATAAATTAATAAAAGCTGTTTTTTAATCTTTCCTCAAACACGTGAAAGCATTTTAAGATATTGTTACGCAGGTAAGAGTAACGCCATCTACCGTCGAATAGCGAAACGAAAGAACCTGTAAAATCGAGAACGCTCGAAAAGTACAACGCCATCTATTATAAAATAGCGGAAACACATATCGAAATTACTCGACCTGTCAGGAATGTTCTCGATAATCCTAGGGATGTCGTATCGACTATAAAAACGTTACAGGGATAACACAGAGGCAGTTAGTAACCGAATCTACTCGAAGCGAAACACACGCCCCACTAGTTTTTGGTTAACATCTTCACACCTGTCAGCTCCATATCATAATATTATGACGCGGACGACATGTATACACACAAATATTCCGTGACCAGAAGCCTTCAAGCGGTGTGTACCTGTCGCACCAGAGACCTCATGAGACGAGGGACACATCAGCGAATTTGGTCCCCCATCTCGGGGCCCCTATTAAGCGATCAAAAAGCCTTCATTATCAAAAGCTTAAGCTCGAAGGCACACCGAGTTAACGAAATAAAGCACGTAAATCGTATGCATTTTATTTTCAATTATGTACCAAATTCCACCCCCCCCCCTTCGGTTGAAGAGCCCCCATGCTTGAGTCCGGCCCTGCCCCCCCACCGACTAAACTTAGGCCAACCAGACGAGATAATAAACGTAAACAAGCGGACCGTTACTGAGTTACATTGCGATAGCGAGGGATTATTATCTCTGTCCTTATCACTCGTACGCGCAGTTATGGCGTCAGTTGGTCGACAACAACTGTCGTTGTGTGTTTCGTGGTACAGGAAAGCTCCGAGTACCGCAGTTGTCAACATTTGGTCCGCCATTTTGTGAACAAGTTCATTCCTGTTTGGATTGCGTTCGAAGTGATACATATTTTTTCGTTTCCGTATTTACTTGGTTTGTTGTTGTTATTATTCCGTTTTTGTTTAGTTTTATTTTTGATTTTTGCTGTTATAGTGAGTACTTAGTTGTTGATTTTAATTTTTAATTTTTTTGGAACCGGTGGTAGAGTTAACATTTTCTTTTACATTTTGACATTCAACAAGTGTGTTTTTGATGACATCCAAGTTGAAATAAATGATTTTGAATTTGAATTTGAATTTGAATTATGGAATCACAGCCTGTGGATGAGCTTGCAAAAAAATTTAAGGTGGAAGTCCTAAGACTGCCACGTTATCATTGCGAGCTCAATCCCATTGAACTCGTATGGGCTGACATAAAGGGACACATAGCTCGCAATAATACTACATTTAAATTTGAAGATATGAAAAAACTGCTACAAGAGGGGATCCAACGTGTATCTGCTGATAAATGGCGAAATTGTGTGGATCATGTTATAAAAGTCGAGGACAATTTACATTTACAATTATACAATAGATAGTTTTATCATAAACACAGCTGACTCGGACTCTTCCGACGAATCATCTTTGTCTAGTACAGATGACAGCGATTAAAATTCGAACTTTGTAATAATTTATTTAAATAAAAATGTTTTTTACTCCTGAAACTTTGTTTACATTTTTTATCTCGTCTGGTTGGCCTTACTTTAGTTCTGTATAGATGAGTCTGGACGAGACTCGTTTAAGCTTAAAAACTTCATCGCAACTCCTGCATATGCAAATGCATAGTGCAAAACGAATATAATTCATTGGACTTTATTATTTAATGGAATTAAACTGAGATGGGATGTCATTAATAAAAAAAAAACAATTTATGTAATTAAATGCACGTTCAGTTAATTAGTTCCAAGTCCTTTAAGACACCATTAGAGGTCCAGCTTTTTTATTTTGAAGATTTCTTGTCCCGGTAATGAGACCTTTAAGCCAAGTTTTTTTTTTTACATTCAGTTTTATGAAAAATGATATAAAATCAATGAGTTGAAGTTAATTCATTATCTGTACAGTGGGAGTTGTTTACTAAAGACTTCAGTGGAGTCTTTGGAGGATTTCGCCAAGTTACTTTCAGTGGGTTTGATTCCCCCCCGCTCGCGCAGACGCTAAACAGTCTGCCATTCAAACCTGCAGAAACACCCCTTTGAGCGCGAACCGTCGATATATCGACGCGATCAAATGCGGAGCGTCGGAATATCGACTATAACATATATTAATAACATTTACAAATAACCGTATAAAATTATTTTGCTGCGAATTTTCGTATTGATTTGTGTATTTTTCTAAGTTAAAACTTTATTATCAGGTGTTTTGTTTCAAACATCCTTAAACAATTTTTTCAAAATAATTGAAAATAAGCTCAGCGCTAAAAGGGTTACCAAAATTAAAACAGTTGGCACTTGTAGTTCGCGTGGCCACAACGCCGCCAGCTGACGACTCGTGCATCTGTCCACGAGCATCACCGATGTCACATCCTTATTTATTATATAACAAATTTGAATTCGTAGATAACGCGCTAGTTCTAATATTTGTTGTGGAGTTTCGACCTAACGTTACTTACAACAAAACATGCTTTAATAATAAACTATGATTTTTTTCTGTCTAACCCGCTCATCTCGGTGAGGTCACTGGACCACAGGCCGGGCACTACTGTGGGGCCGCCCGCGGACCGTACCGGGTACAGCGGTACCGACAAAATATTATGTACAATGTTAAATTTATATACATATATAAAACGAATGGGTATATATAACTGTTCTGTAATGTACTTTCTTTAGTCGTCGTGACGTCAGCAAACTTGAGTACTACAAGCGCCTCCACGACGCGCGACTGTTGGGCCCGTGGACCTGTGCGCTAGCGTCAGTCGGCGGGCTCGTAGTCCATGTCCCCGCAGTACTCCGCCAGGAATTCCAGGAACAGCGTGAACTTCCCCGTCGAGGACTGGCACCAGCTCGACGACACCGACTTCATGCAGGACGACAGGCTCTCGAGGGTCGACTGGAAACGGAAACCTGCAGTTAGTGTGGGCTCATTGTTCTCCGTGACCACGATCAATGAAAATTTTTCTGAAGACAATTTAACCACAAATGACGTCACACGCTGCGGACGTGTTCTGAAGATTTTCGATTTGAGAATCTGTGGTGTATCTTTGAAATAGCCAGAGCTATAGACGCCCAGGCTTCGGCTGAGGTCCCGGGCCCACGTACCTGCGGCCAGTCCTGCCGGTACACGGCCAGACACTGCTCCGTGAGGGAGTCCTCGCTCAGGAAGTAGTTCTTCAGCAGGTACACGAGCACGGCGGCGAGGCGCCCCCACACGTCGGGCTTGGCGCCGGGGGACGCGCTCAGGATGACGATGTTCCGCGGACACAGGATGTGGTCGAACAGCTCCAGCAGCCCGCGGCACTCGTCCGCCGCCCCGCCCGCCCCCGCACCCCCCGCTCTGTCCTCGTCGGGCGGCGAGTCGGGGGCGCGCGGGGGCGGGGCGAGGTCGGGGGGCGGGGGCCGGGGGCGGTCCGGGCAGCACGTGTCCCACACGCCGTGCAGAGCGTTCAGGAATTCGTCCGTTAGTTCGTTTGGCTTTCTGCTCACTGAAATAAAAATATATGTGTAAAGAAAAAACTTTTTTATGTACATACATACACAATTTTATAACCATTTTAGATAAAAGGAATTTTTGGAACGAAGTTCCTTACGGCAGGCTTGGAGGGGATAGGGATTTTGCTGCGCGACCGAACTGAAAAAAATGTGATAGTAAAACCGTAAGAAAAAATCCGTGGAAAAAAGTGCGTGGAATAAAACCGTTAAATGAGACGTGCGCAGGCGCGACAGTCGCATACACAAGCGAGTAGTGTATAATACCTTTCTCTTTCTCCTTCTTTCTTTTCGTTCTCTAATCCCTTCTCTCTCTATTTAGTAATTATTTCTATTTCTATGTAATTTTATGTTGTCAACCAAAAATAAAGATATATTTTGTTATTTTAATTGATAATTTGAATTACTATTTTTTTTTATTTTACGTAATTTATTATTTCCTAAAATACTGAATTTCCTAAATACTTTCCCGTACTTAAATAAAAACTAATCAGCAAAATTTAAGAGAAAAACCAAGAAAACCTACATAAAATTGAGCACCATATTATTTTTTGCAAATTGTGTCGATTCTACATTAGCCGAAGGAACTTCGTTCCTACCTGGTGTCCCACGACACCACATCTTTTAATTATTCTTATATACAATTTATTGGTCGCGCAGTAGTCGAAATTGAAATTAAAAGTTTGAACGTTATTATGGTTCTGTTATCAAGGGCTATTAAGCTTCTATAATCACAGATTTCCCCAAAATTACACTATAAATAAATAATATTAAAGATAAACAATATTAGTCTATTCTCAATTTGACCACAGACTTTAAATAATAACAAAAGTTTGACAATAAACAAAGAATATATATGTGTATGTGTTAAACACATGGTAGTATGTGTAATGTGTGTTTTATTGATTTAATGTATTATTAATGCATAATTTAAATAAAATACCTCAGTCTACACAATTTTCGTAAAAAAGGTACAAAGTTTTTTGCTTCACAAATTACATATATAGATATTGACTGAACTCTCTGTCATTGAGGGAAAAAAGCGAGTTCAGTTTTATTTAATTCAAGAATACTGTGTAAAATATTTTGTGCAGAATAAAGGCTTTAAATGTTGTTTTCTTAATATTGAACAGAAAACGCAATAAGTATTTTATTGTTTTTATAACCACTTTTAGAATATTCCATATCATTATAATATATCTAAGCACACATTTATTTTAAGAATAAAAGAGATATTTAAAAAACTAGTCATCCGTGAACTGAAGTTATTAATTAATTATAATTAGTGTGACCCAAGTGTACATGATGTACACTTGGGTCACACTAAGATAATTTGGTTTTTAATTTTCTATTGCAAGGTTGGATGAGCTCACGCCCAACTTGATCATAATGGTTACTGAAGCTCATGGACATCAACAACGTGAATGCCGTCACCAACCTTGAGATATGAGTTCTCATTTTTAGTTTATCAGTACAACGGCTGCCCCACTTTTCAAGCCGACAGAAATAGGCGGGGTAGTGGTACCTACCCGCTATGTCTATAGTAAACCAAACACTGGTGACGTTGCAGCCTCAACTACATTAACTCTGGGACAACATACCGTATATGACGCAAAGGTCCACGGACAGCTGCAGTATGGCGCGCTGCGTCGGCGGGCGACAGAACACGTTGCGGGGCGAGCACGCCAGCGCGCACGCGGACAGCAGCCCCCCCAGCCCCCCCGGGGAGCCCCCGTCCAGCAGCTGGCACACCGCTTCCTGGTGGAACAGTGTGTGTTGATAGCTCGCACTCTATTGATGTCTTGTTAACAATAATGAAAGTTTGTTTGTCCATTTGACTTGGAGCTGTTCGCCAGTGGAGTCATCTCCGGTGCAAAATGAAAAGCCTTCATTAAACAAAGGACCCATCGGGAACTGCGGGGACACTATGTAAACCACCAGATCAGATTGGAGTGGGGTTTTTTTTTCCTATCTATTCATTGGTAGCCTAGGAGGCTATTCCAGCTACGGACGGGATTATTTATTCTTATGAACACAACAATCACGCAACGTGCACTCGGCACAGCTCCTACCTTCAGGGTGATGATGCAGGTGGAGGGGCTGACGTTGACGGCGTCGAAGTCGGCGGCCGTCATGGCGGCGGCGGCGGCGGCGGCGGCGGCGGCGGCGGCGGCGGCGGCGGGGCGCGGCCCGGGGCTCCCCGCCGCCTCGCTCGGCGCCGTCAGGAGCTTCATCTCTGCCTTCATGTCTTTGCAGAGGATATCTGTCGTTATGCGGAATTTACATTACGAAATTAGTGTCATGCATGTTCAACTCAGTTTCACGAAAGTATTCTGTAGTAGTTAGTAAGTAAGATATTTCGATATATGCGAAAGTAATTTCGTAAAAAAATTAGTGTCGCGAAATCCTCAGTATCGCAGTAACTTTGCGCCGTCAGCATCAAAGCTATAATTTGCTATATTCAATGTAGTTAAAGAAATGCTTATATATAAACTTAAAAAAAGATTATCAAACAAAAGGACGTTGGTAGATTCGAGGACGGTTAACAAGATGGCATTTAGGTGCAATGAAGTTAGTTTCTGAATTAGCAGATGAAAATCCTGAGAGCTATAAAAACTATTTTCGAATGAGTAAAGATAATTTTAATTTTTTACTGTAGGTGTTTCGGGTCCCAGAGACAATCGCTGATATGAAAGTGCAGGCACTTTCACGACACCAGTTCACGTCGCGTCTACACTATGAAATTAGTTGCATGACACTAATTTCACCAAAAAATCGCGCAGGGCACGAAACTAATTTGCATGCATGAAATTAATGCATGCATTACGAAAGTATTAAATTACACGTGAAACTGTTGGTGAAACTAATGTCACGAAATTAATATCATGCCACTAATTTCGTAATGTAAATTCGCCCTTAGAGACGCGCGCTATACGAGGTCGACTGGGGGGGCGGGAGGGGGCGGGAGGGTGCGGCGGGAGCACGTACTGGCGGGGTCGGGTCCGGGCGGCAGGCACTGCGCGAGGCGGCGGGCGACGCGCGCGGCGAGGGGCGCGGGGGGGAGTGTGGGGGAGGGCACGTACTGGCGGGGTCGGGTCCGGGCGGCAGGCACTGCGCGAGGCGGCGGGCGACGCGCGCGGCGGCGAGCGCGGCGAGGGGCGCGGGGGGTGCGGGCGCGCCCAGCAGCGCGGCGAGTGCGGCGCGGCAGCGGGCGGCGGCGGTGCGGCGGGCGCGCTGCAGGGCGGCGGGGCGCGCTCGCCGGGCCTGCTCCGCGTACTGCGCGCGCACCGCCTGCACCAGCCGCGTCTGCGGACCCACCAGCCGCCATTAGCAACGCAACCTTACAACTACCATACTAATACAGAGACGATTTATGTATTAAACTATTTTTGTAAAATATAAAGGACTTCAATTACTATATCAAACCAAATTTTATTTCAGTTCAATCTAGATGCTGCTCATAATGCGTGACGTCATATGTGGCTAATTTATATATTAGCTAGTATAAGATTTCTGGTTAACACGTCGTACACTCATAATAAAGTTTCCGGTTTCAGTTACATTCCCTAAGGCTCATCAAAAACTCCAAAAGCTCATTGTGAGCAACACAATAGCATATTTTGAGAGGTTCATGAGCCAAATAAGAGTGCTATGAGAGAGCAGTCACAGGTTTAGACTCGCCACGTGACGCTGGCGCGTACCTCGTCGTCCCCCTGGCTGGCGCCGAGGAGTGCCCTGGCGTCGTCCCGCGCCCGCTCGCGCGCCTGCAGCAGCACGGTGGCGGAGAGCTCGCGCACGCACGCCGACGTCACGCGCTCGATGACCAGCTCCAGCACGCGCCGGGTGGACGACGGCTGGCTCTTGAGGAACTCCTCCTCGAGGCGGAGCTGCGGTCAACGTTAAGGAGGTAGGAGCGTACCGGACTTCCTTCGACTGGGACTTGTGACACAGCCCTCAGGGCTGAGCCCCGTGAGCTCGCCAATACATTCAGTGAAGCCAGCATCACCCACTGAGGTTACCAGCAATGGGTAGGAGGAACATCGCCTCGCTTATGTTTGAAAGACAATTCGTGTCAAAATATATTTAATAACTACTCCGGCCAACTAACTGTAACAATGTGTACTATGCAAATAGTGCATTATCTGTGCACCTTCATTAAAAATAACGTTAGTCTGTGTCGTGCGGCCGCCATGCTGCGCGCTGGGACAGTTCCAACTGATGTGGAGGGGCAACAGAGCAGCGGTCACAGATAACTAATATGAGGTTATCAATTTAATTTCTGTTTACAATTTGCGAATTAAATTATTGTTACGCCGGTAAGATTAACGTCATCTATCGCCGAATAGTCGAACGAATATCGAAGACTCTAGTAGCACCTAGAACGCTCGAGAAGTACAACACCATCTATTGTCAGATAGCGGAAACACAATACTAGAGATGTGTGGAATATTCTCGATAATTCTAGGGATGAGGTATCGACTATAAAAGCGTTGTAGAGATGGCACGCAGTCAGTCAATAATCGGAACTATTCGAAGCGAAACAGCGAACGGATCACCTGAAGCGAAGCGGAAGAAGTGAATTGAGAGTTGTAAAGTGTTTAAGTGTTGAATATAGTTTTTAGTTGTTGTTGTTAAGTTAGTGTGTTGTTGTTAAATTTTATTTATTCCGAACCCCAGCGCGTAACATTACTATCAAAATAGACTTTAAACGTAATAGCTTATATTATGTATTTTTAATGTTAGCAAACGTCTCTCTTACGGGCCGGCCACTGACAGTGTCAACGCCCGGCGGGCTCACCTGCAGCTCCTTCTCCTTGTTGCGCAGTCGTTCCTCGTGGTTCAGGCTGAGGCTGACGGGGGTGATGTGCCGGAAGCTGTTATCCCGCTGCTCACACTCCGCCCGGCAGGTGGCCAGCAGTGCGCCCAGGCTCCGCAGCGCCGGGCACAGCTCCTGGATGCTGGAGTGGTCCACCAGGTCACACGAGTCCAGCGTGGGGCCGGCGGGCGGCGCGCGCAGTCCCCCCGGCGGGCCCCCGCGGCTGCCCCCCGGGAAGTGCGGCAGCTCGGACAGCCAGCCCAGCAGCGACCTCACGTACACCGCCGTGTTCCTTTTCATGTTCAACTTCTTTTTATTTATCTCTTCAATTAATTTGAGTAGTTCTTGGTAGTATCTGGTCCTGAGGCTGGCGTAGTCCAGCATCGACAGGAAGTGCACGACCCAGGGCAGCGTCAGCGCCAGGCGCCCGCTCTCGTACGACCTCGTCAGCATGCCCTTCAGGTCCAGTGACGGTTGGCTCTGGAAGCGGAGGGAGCGGTTCAGCCGAAGATCATCATCGTGTGGCGGAGGCCAACTTGGGGTCAAGTTGATTCAGAAGCTACCTTCAGACACGAGGTCGCGGTCTTAGTAGCGCGTCGCGGCGGTGGGCGCGGTTTTTTAATTATGCGTAAAAAATACATTAAATCGATAAATAAATAAATTACACACATTACCATGTATTTGACACACACATGCATGCATGCTATTTGTTTATTGTCAAACTTTCTTATTGCTTAGTCTGTGGTCAAATTGAGAATAGATTAATATTGTTTATCTTTAGTATTATTTGTCTATAGTGTTGTCTTGGCGAAATCTGTGATTATTATAGAAGTGATGATAGTCTTTGACAACAGAATCATAATAATGTTCAAACTTATAATTTCAATTAATTATAGTCGAACTTCAACTCCCGGTGGACCACTAGTCAATTTTAATACTGAGCTTCAAACCGTAAAATTGTTTTTAATCATGACTTCCGTAATCTATAGTAATATATAAATCTACAGTGGTTTTTTACGGATGTTCCGTTATAACTACTGAACCATGCATCCGATTGACTTGAAACTTGGTATTCGTGTAGAAAATACATGTACTTAATGGATAGGCTAATATTTAAATGAGTGTTAGACTCCCTACACCAGTTGCGGGGGCGTTAATGATGAAAATCTTTGTGGGAGTGAGAAATAATAATTTTAATTTTAAATGCCCAGCGAAGCGGGCGGATACAGCCAGAGAATGTTACTCACATAATTTCTCAAATACAGGTCGTTCTCCAGGACCTTCTCTTTGGGCACCGAGTACCGATAGTCCTTCGTCTCCTTAACGATCATATTGGATTTGGTAGCTTCCGGCGACTGGGTGTACGGAAGTGACGTCACGTAGCCCAGGAACTTGGCCAGCAGGAACAGCTTCTTTGAGATCTTCAAAAACTCCTTCGATATCTCGTTGTTCGCTGCGGATTAAAATTAATGGGACCTCCTTGAATGCCACTGACAATGTCACTGCACAGCTGACAGACTGTCAACGCACGCATGGTTCATTGAAGACCATTTGAATAAAGCGTGTTTGAATAGAAAGTCCATGGGCTAATGTGTAAGAAGCCCGTTGTGTTCATGTCGAGTTATCAGCGAGACATAATGACGTGGTCATAACACTCGCGGTGAGCGAATACACATCAGTCTGTGCATTACTGATGTAAAGCTATCACCGACACTCGTAATGTTCATGAACAGCTCCTCCAATATAGTGTACTGTTGCGGCCCATGATGTCCACGGACAGCTCCTACATGACAGCGTACGGCTGCACACTCACGGCTGTCGTGTCGGCTGAAGTGCGCGGCGTCGAGCGCCCGCAGCTCGGTGGCGAGCGCGTCCCGCAGGTGCGCGCGGAACGAGTCGCCGTCCGCGTGCGCTATGAACTCTCTGCAACAACGCGGACAACGGGGACGCGGTCAGGGCCACGGACAACGAACTAAAGCTGACTTTACCATCATCCGGAAAATGTAATGTTGTATAAACAAAAAAAAAACAATTTAATTCCACGCGAATGCCGTTGCCAATATTGAAGTCGGAAACTGGCACCGGGGTCTGTGTGTTTAGTGTGAGTTTGTATAGAGTTGAAACAGCGCCCCTAGCGGCAAACGAAGGGCAGCTGTTCCAACTCCATACAAATTTGAGTTAGCTTTTACGCGATCGCGAACGTTAAAAAACTCGCACTAAACACTTTAGAGTGCAGCGGCGGCCACACCCTTTAGAATTAGATGGAAGCACAGGACAGCTTCATGCCCAAACAGTCGTAGCGTTGGGTCACGTCCTACCGGCCGCTGCCCGCAGCACGGCGCACGCGGGGGCGCACTCACTTGTAGAACATCTCTGCGGGCGTGAAGTGCGGCAGGCGGCGCGGGTCCGGCGCGTTGGGGCACGTCAGCCGCCGCTGCAGCTTGCTCAGCTTCGACTCCTGCGCAAAGCAAACACTCCACTCACTCGTTCGCACCACAGCTACCTTCGCACTCTTATACGGATTCGGGATTTTCCCCATTTAAAAAAAAGAATATTCCACAAAATAGGATTTATTGACTTTGTAATATATATTTTTTTATTGCTTAGATGGGTGGACGAGCTCATAGCCCACCTGGTGTTAAATGGTTACTGGAGCCCATAGACATCTACAATGTAAATGCGCCACCCACCTTGAGATATAAGTTCTAAGGTCTCATTATAATTACAACGGCTACACCGCCCTTCAAACTGAAACGCATTACTGCTTCACGGCAGAAATAGACAGGGTGGTGGTACCTAGCCGTGCGGACTCGCAAGAGGTCCTACCACCAGTGTCCTACCACGTAATTAATTGTCGGTTTATAGAAGGATACAATTTTCGAGTTAAAGCAACAAACTTGTTGTCACGACGGAGATCGAAAATGGACTGAAGCTATTAGGAACTATGGTTTACTGCTTGCCACTGAAAATATTGACTGAGCAGGAAAATAGGGGTGTGTCAGCAGTAAAGGATACAGGCACGTTCCCAACCGCCCACCTGGGAGAGCCCGTCGCCGCCGGGCAGACAGGAGGCCAGCATGTGCCGCAGCAGCAGCGCGGCGAGGTGCTTGCAGTTGTCCGGCGCGCCGCCCCCGCCCGCCACGCAGCCCCGGGCGCGCGCCCGCACCGCGCCCTCCTGTCCGTACCACCTGCATACGAGTAAAAGCTCTGTTGATGCCCGCGGTCCCTCGAACGGCGCCCCCACACGACTACTGACTTACGTCTCTGTCGACGCAATACTCATCCAGTATCCTTTACGGATGCGTCGAAATTTGGATCTTGTGCTAACTACCCTCAATTTTTTTAAATAAAATATATTTATATCTTAACATTTACTTTTAATAGTCGGCAGTGCAACTCTAAGGCCTGGAGATCCACTTCACGGTAACAAAATAAACTGATACTGTAGTTTATACATAAATATTGAACAGCCGCGGACTGACCTTGTATGGAAATGGTAGTGCAAGGTGAAGGGAGAAGAGGTCGACCAAAGAAGACATGGATGGAGTGTGCGAATGACGATATGAGAGAGAGAGGAGTGTTGAGATGACGGCTGATAGAAGAGAATGGAACAGAAAAATTCGCTGTGCCGACCCCACCTAGTGGGATAAAGTGGAGACAAAGAAGCCGCGGACTGACCTCAAGGCCTCGTAAAACATGTCCCTCTGCTTTTTGAAATTCTGAAAGCTCAGCGCGCTCGGGAAGTTGTCGGCGTTGTCCGTCTCTGAATTGAAACATATGACGCCGTTCGACGGACGCGCGTCCTGCGCTCGCGGTCGCTCCTGCAACACGACGCATTACTCGAGTGACATTGACACATGTCAAATTTGACAGCCGTCAATAGTGACAAAGCTTTTGAAGTGAATAAATCGAATTCATATTTAGATGTAATTGATAATTTATTTAATAGAGCAGAAATATTGTATTTCCCCAGTTAAATGTAAATATAAACTAATTCTTTATTGCATCTATATCTCGAGAGCTGGTGATGCGATTTAGTTTTATGTGGATATATGGTGCAACTGAGAGTCCCACTAAACCCGACGAGCGCTGTACTCACGTTGTGATGCCCACGGGCCCCAGGACCACTATTATTTTAAAAAAATGCACCTGTTTACCTGATTGGCCTCCGCTTCGCACCTCAGTCCGTAGCAATTCAGCAGAAACTTAGCTAGATCTGGATAAAAATTTCTCACATTCTTGTTTTCCCCTGAAATCGCCAATGGAATAGGATTTTTGTTTATGACTACGTTGTATAATACGATCAATAAAGCTGATATAGCAATAAAAAACATGGACAAAAGCAGTTAGAGGTGGACCTGCAGATTCAATTTATCAATTAATCAGTGAGAAGTATAATGACGATGTCAGTGTTGCTGTCCCCATTGACACATGACGAGAAATCGCAACTGTGCCAACAGTCCTTAAAACTAATTAATCAAACCGATACAAATAATTTATAGAATGCAAAGTGAATAAGAATCCTGACATATATAGTTCTGTAAGAGCTACCGATAACACATGACATGGCATATACAGCCTTGAGGAATCTGTAACTTCCACCTTCTTCATTAAACCAGTTCACTATATATCACACATAACATTAAAGTTAAAATACCTGTTTATTCCTGTGTCTGCTAATGACCAGATATTCAAATTACAACTGAAGTTACAATAATGAAATAACTCACCCAATGTTTTTAATGAATTTTTATCCAAAATAAGTTCTAGCACAAAACGATTAAGCCACAATGATTTTACAGCAAAATATGTTGCATTATGAACACTTTGAAGTAAATATTCAAAATCATTGTCTCTCAATTTGCTTTCGGCATAGGTACACTCTTCGTCGTACTGCTTAGATATCAATATAGTTATTAAAAAATAAATTTCTTTGTTAATGCTTAATATTAAATTGTTTTTCATTATAACCTCATAAATAAGAACTATTTCGTCAATTTTCTCTTTGAATAAAACATTAGAGACATCAGTCATAGTAATTGTTTTGGTCTTTTCAAATTCTTTTTGCGTTACTTTGATTTGTGGCGTAATTCTTTGTGTAGAAGTTGAATTTGTGTTTAAAATATTGAATTTCTCCATTAGCTTGTGTCTCTCTTGCTTCAGTAAATTTCTTTCAGCATCAAAGGTGCTCGAAGCCTCTTTTGGCTGCAACTTTTGAGGTTGGAACAAAGCGTTGTCCTCTAGAGCCATAGGTGACGGTCTTTGGAATTCGGTGAAGCTGTTGAATGAGCAACTTTTCTGGGAATTCTTATCTATATTCGTTGGCTTAATCCTACGTTTCTCAGATCTTAATGAGCTGGCTTTTCTGGCACCTATTTCTGGGAACTCAGAACTACTCAGATCTAATTCTATTTTCGGTTCAGGCTCTTTAGGTTTTTTTTTCTTTGCACTTTTGATGTTTATCATGAAATCGCCCAGACATTTCTCGTGCGACCTAGATTTGTAGTTGATTCTGGGCGTATCGCACCTAGCTGTTACCGGACTAAGTAGATTTGAGTTTTCCATATGATTCGGACCATTCTTTAAGGGTGTACTCGACAAGACGAGCCTCTCAACACCGATGCAAAGCTTAGATTCATCTGAAGATATTGATAGGTTTCGATCTTCAGGGAAGAGTTTCGTCTTGACTTTTTTTCCTCTTTTTCTGTCTCTGTTAGGTGATTCATGGCTACTGTGTTTCTCGGACTTTACTGACAGGCTATCCTTTGATCGATCCTCACTAGTCGGATCGCTGATTGAACGATGGTGCTTCCTTTGCGAGCTGAAGAGCTGTTCTGGTGTGCTGTGCTGTAGTAATTGTGCTGCAGTGCTGTTCGTTTGTGTGATACTGAAATAAATTGAAATATCAAACGTATGTCACTCACTCGGTAGCACACTTTGAAATGAAATGAAATGAAAATTCTTTATTGCACAAAATATTGTACATGGGCGAATTTAACGCCATGCAGGTATTCTCTTCCAGTTAACCCTCGTTGATGAAGTGAAAGATTCAAGAAGTGCGTAGCTGTGATGAAGTTAATACATGGTGATAATTTAAAGAATTACAGTAGACATCAGTAAAATGAATACCAGGTAATAAATTACATTGCCAAAACAAATACATAGATAAATACATACAAATACAGTCAAACCTGGATAAGAGAGAGTTCAAGGGAGCACAATCTCACTCTCGCTTATAGAGGTTTCTCACTAACCCGAGTTTCTCGCTAATGCTCCCTCTGAATTTCATTTCGCGATTTTCCGGATTCAAACGCATTCACTATTTAAGTTTATCACTTAATGACAGTACTTTAATTTTCCGTTTTGACATGATGCAGAACAGAACTTTTCTTCGCAATTGATTAACGATAAACTGAGTAAGTCCGACAAACAGGACGGTACACAGGCACACGTGTCCATTCGAAAAGAATGCGATAAAATAACAACGTTACTTAGTTCCACGAAATAGAATAGGTTCAATATTGACAAGAAAACAATTCAAAAACAATGGTAGGAAGTTCCACAAAAGTTAAGAATGAGTCATAAAATAGCAGATGTTAAATTTGTAATTTGTTTTTTCATTTGTTCCTCCTAAATAATATAAATAAATAAAGCTCGACTGTCGCTTATAGAGGTATAGATAAGTAGCAGTCTCACTTACAGAGGTCCAAGAGGGAAAAACGACTCTCTCTTACAGAGGTTTCTCTCTAATAGAGGTTTTGGGAGCTTAAAATGACGGCTATTACTCTCACTTATCCAGTTCTCACTTACCCAGGTTTGACTGTACATACAAAGATATTATTATATAGATAAGAAATACATATCACTTTGATTTTGTATTTCTTATAATTCTATCTTACTTTGTATTTTAAGATAAAACTCACAAAAAAAAATTAAGTTATTGTGGAGCCTGTACACATAGGAACCACTTATCTTGCGTACTTCTGAAGTATCACATATTTTTTCTGAATAGAATTTATGAATTCCAGTTTGATGAAATAAAGTTAAGATTTCAGTGTTTCACTTGATAAAAACTTATTTGGTCTAATCTTGAAGGCATTTAATGTTAGTGGCTTTTTCCAAAGCTTAATTAGGATTTCTGATTAAAGTCCAGTGAACAGTTTCCAAGTTGTTATCAAAATGATCCAGGCTTTGGTACTGCGTGAGAAAATCTATGTAACAGCATTCTCATTGTAATATTCCGACCATGAGTCAGGTGCTGCCAAGATTGATCTGTTGACTATTCTATTCATGGACTTAAGCTATATTTAAGCAATTCAAGTCCATTCAAACACGTGGAACCTACACTTGGTTGTATAATTGTAAAAATGAAAAAAAAAACATATATTAACTGACTAGCAGAGATCCCACCTAATCTTAAGTGGTTGCCATCACTCACGGAAATATTCAGCCTAATTTTTTTTCTTTATTGCCCAATTTTTAAACTAACACTAGTATAATTGTTCATTTGATACTCTTTCATTACTTTTTAATAGGTTTGATGGAGCAATTTAGTAAAAAATTATATAAACAAAAACATAATTTAATACTTTTATCTGCTTTCTTCATTTTACCCCATGACATGGGTAGTTATTTGATTTTTTTTTATGGATGGATGGAGTTACATTATCTTAGTTATGAAGTTTGATATAAATTGCTCTACTGTAGAGCCAATTTTGAACATGAAAAACAAGGTAATACAAGTTTCTATTAAATATGTAAGACAGAATTATGTTTTAACTCATTGAACTTGAATTACATATCCTGACAAACGAAGTACAGTGTGTTTGTAAAGGAGTTTGAATTTGTTTAATAAGAAATAAATTCTATGAATAAAATTAAACACATTGTCATAAAATGAAACAAATTTAATACCGGTTGTAAAATTGAAATTAATAAGCTAACTGAAATAATTATCAATTAAATTACCACTGAAAGAACAGTTTGTTTTCTAAATTAAATAATGATAAAACTGCAAAGTACCTGTCCGTTTGGTTCCTCAAATAAGCCAAGAAATAGGACACAAACTCATTTTTATCACAGCAATTTAATACACAATCTTCAGTTTCCTGAAATTTTTTAAATTTTATTAATTTTGTTTGAATAACTTTTGAAAAATTGCAGGTTATTTTGTTTTCACCTCGATTGACTCGTCGTTGAGCCATTTAACTAATAAGCCTACGTCTAAATTTCCTCTTAGGACACTTTCGATTATGGTTTCAGGCATTTTTCAAGACAAAAACTATAAAAAACGTGTAAATATTAAAAATCGATTTTTGCTTAAGATCCTCTTATTTTTGACGATCGCCATTTTTCAACTTTACTTGTCAAACAAGAGCTGGTAATGTCAGTGTCACTTAATTGAAGTTTATTTTTACTTTTTTAATTTAGTAAAAGCCCAGGACTCGGATAGCTTCGAAGCTACTGGAAAATACAAAAAAAAATTGGAAAGAAAAAAATTGGTCATTTTGGTAAAGTAAAATAGGTCTCTTAAAAAATAATAAGGTGGCTTACCTCCTAATTATTATTGCTCCTTTTGTAATTACATGAAAAGTAAATTTAAAAAAATTGTAAAACTTTAATGACACTTAAGGATTCCATAATGGGGTTGGCAACTGTCAAAGTGGCGCTGGTGTGCATTGTTCCCATAACATTCAATATTTGTATTGGAATTTTTGATTAAAAATTATTTTAAGCACAATGACGCGTTGTTTTGTACCAATATGCTCAGAAATTGGAGTACATCAATTCCCGAAGGACAAGAAAATTGGAAGACTGTGGTTAAAGGCCATTTGACGCGAAAAAAGTATTCACACAAAAAGTTCGAGGTTATGTCGTAAACACTTTGTGAAATCTGACTATGAAAACATTAGTAAATACACAGGTATGCTTCTTTCTGTCAAATATATATAATGCATGACTAGATGTAGCAAACATCATTGTTCTCTTATTAAAAAAATCCAATAATAATTAGTTAGGCACACTATTAGTTGCTAACATATTTTGCAAGTAGATTTATGCTGTAAGGAACCTTTTAACAAACACAAAATCAGACTGGAGGAAACACATTCCTCATGAGCTGTTGTTCATTATCAGCTGTTACTATTGAAAGTTCTATCTAAATCGCTGCATCCATTGCAATAACAAATATTTTGAAACTATGGTCAGGTTTCCTTGTGATAGTATATTTAAATGTTATTCTTTGTGTTGCAGGTGTCAAACATTAACATAAATATCTGAAGAAAGGTGCTGTACCATCTATATTTTCATGGAATATGAAACCAGTTTCTGAAGAAACAAAAAGTAGAGAAGTTACTTATGTAATTTTAGAGAAGGAATTGTCAATAAAAATAATTAAAAATATTCCTGATTTTTTATTTCGACAAGTGTGTATAGTTATAATACAGATATTTTTCATACAATGCTTCTTTGAAAATATTTTCATAAAAGATATCTAATTTATTTAATATTCTTCTTCTTCTTCGTCGCTTTCTTCATTGCTGAAGGTCGTGTCCCTGAAACTTGACCGTTGCCTGTCTCGTGAGCTGTTTCCATCTCGTCCGGTCCTCAGCTGCTCGAATGGCGGTTGCGACTGGCAACCAGTTAGAGCGGTTACTTGATCACACCAACGGCTAGGTAATCGGCCGCGGGGTCTCTTTCCTTCTACTTTGCCCGTCACAATCACTTTGTCCAAGTTATCTGACTGTCGGCGGGCAATATGACCGAAGTAGCTGAGGATCCTCTGGTAACAGATTGTTGAGAGCCTGACTCGGATGCGAAGCTGATCCAGGATAGATTTATTTGTCCTCTTGGCCGTCCACGGAATTCGGAGCATTCGACTCCAGCACCATATAATATATTAATATTATTTAATATATTAATATATATTATTTATAAAATTATTGTCTTTTTCAACATAAATCACTTTGATGTCCTTGTAGGTGTAAATGACCAAGTTGCAGTATGTTTTGCCTGAGCAGTATAACTGTCCTTGGATTTGATAATAATATGGGCAGGTTTTTTTAGAGACAATATCCCGTTACATTGTTCTAAGTAAGGCACCGTTGATATATTTATTTCATGTTTTCTGCTAGCGTATGGACATTTCACTTCAATTATAGCTTCTTCGCCCAACACACCATCAGGAGATGCAGCAAGATATGGGCGCTCTTGGCTATTGAAAATGCCACATGGCTCCACTAGCAAATCATATATATTAGCATATTTTGCTAGAGCATTTTTTTCATTTTGTTTCAAAATTAAAATTTTGGTCATGTAGCTCTAATCTGAAAAAAAGTAAAATAATACATTAGTTGGTAGGTAATGTGTGTAATATGAGCAATTATTTTTGCACATGCTACAAGGAATAAAGTTCCTAAGGTACACAATTTAATATTATTATTATAATAGCTACCGGAAACAGTTTGAGAGAAGTTTTCTAAGTTAAAATAAAACATCAACATTGTACCTTTCGACAAAATCCACTTTTTTTCTTCGTAAAGATGTAACACGTTTTCTCAACTCCTCCTTTAATTCTTTAACTATCTAGTTGGAATACATGTTGTAAAACTGTTTAGCACTACTTAGAAAGTAATAAGAACCGTATCAAAGTCACAAAATGCCGAAATATCACGAACGCAAAACACATAAAATGGCGGCTCTCTGTGTCAAGGGAACAAGCTACGCTGGCGACATCTGAGAAAAGCTTTAACCGGCCAACCCCAAACATTAAATAAGAGTACCGTACAATGGGGTAAATAGGGACAAAATCGACCTTCAGATTGAATTTTAAAATAGTTCCAATTAAATAGTCACTGCTCAACCAAAGAAATAAGTTGAGTCTTGAATGTACCTAGGTGATAAAAGCCGTTATATTATTTTAATTATTCATTTTAAAGAAATAATCGGTAAAATAATGGCCGTCCCAATTTACCCAGCGTCCGGGGTAAATTGACACGGTTAAGGGTTAAATTGGGATATTTGTAAGGGTTGTCAACTCGCAGTACTGCGATATATAGGTAGGTGCCATATAATTATTTATATGGACCGAAATGATGAATACAATCCATAATTTAAGCACAATACACAACATAGTGTAAATTAAGCTGGTTTCTATTCCGAAGCGATGTGACGTGAATGATAATCAACAATACAATGATCAAAAAAAGTATGTGCATGTTATATTTTAGCAAGAGTAAGATATCAGGTGAATAAGATAAAAAAACAGCTTTATCTGATTACTGCCAATAATAACAAAAATAAAAGAAATTCTTTCTAACCGAAATAACTAAACTCAACTAATTCACTCACTCATAATTGGATATCTCGGATTTTTAATTAATGTTACATTTAAAATCTGAGGCCTGTTTTTATTTGTGTGTGTTCGTTGTGAATGTTAACAAAATCATGATTCGATGCGTGAATAGATTCTGAAATAACAAAAGTTTTGATTCGTTTGAGTTCTTTTAACTTTTAATTTTTTTTATTGCTATAAAGAACATACGACCGGGCAGATATTACAAGGTAAATGTCGCGAAAAAAAAGTAATTATATATATAATTTTCTTTTACCTATAATACTTACATAAACTAACTGATAAACACATTAACCTTCTTTACATCACGCAATTAAGTGATAGTATAGGCTAAAAAATCTATTATAAGATATCAGTGACAACCCTAACAAGCCATCCCTATTTTGTCTTTTGGCGTTCCAATTTTGTGTTTTCTCGTCCCTAATTTTTCCAGTCTCGTTCCAAATTACTCTACATACGTCCCAATTTTCCCCAAAAAGAAAGGAAAAAATATAAATTTTTTATTTTGTCGAAATATTGTATTTAAAATAAGAATATTGCAACTTACCGTTTGTTGTGGTATTTCCAGGTGTATTAAAAACTTATATAAACTGTGATCTTATTGAAAAAACAACGATAATATCACTTTTTTTAAAAGTTCTTTAAGCTGTTTTAAAACGCACTTTTCAACCACTATTTTCAATTTAATTTGACGAATTTTTGGGACCAACTTAACTCATATTTAGTACTTCCATAGTTAACTTGGTTTTTCTTCTATACATTGATAAATATTACCTTAAAGAAAATTAGGTAGATTCCGTGCTACAAGTACTTTGAGAATCTTCCGTAGGTTTGTCCCAATTGACCCCAGGATCCCAATTTACCCCATGTCATGGTACCTAATGTTTCTTTATTGTTCAGTTTTATGTCCTCTATTTTATTAAATGCTCGTGTAGGCAGACCAGCATACGACCCACATGATGATGAGTGGTTACTATCGCTCATGGATGTCAGCAATGTAAGGGGCAGAGCCAAGTCGCTGCCTACCGTTGAATTATTAATACTCTCCAAAAGCCTCGTTAGAAGAACATATCATAGCGCTTGGGAAACACTGTGAAGGGGAGCTCACTCCAAAGTCTTAAGCGACTTATTCACGTTCCATCTTGCTGTACGTCCCGCCAAGGCCATGCACGATGCACGATGCAAAAGGATCATGAATAGGCTTGACGTACGTCGATAATTATTATTAATTGTTTGCTGGATTTGCACGACCGATTTTGCGTCCAGCGAGTGCGCCCACCACCGCGAACGTCGTGCAGATAGACAGTGAATAACGCTGACGTACGTCAGAGCGGTCCTGCGTCGTGCGTGCTTGATCGTGTGTAGACTTGCTGTACAGCAAATTTAACATTTAGAGCTTGCTTCGAGAGGAGACTGCACGTCAAAATGGATCGTGAAACACTTTCAAGATTTATTAAAAGATATAAGTTCCACATGTTTGTGGAATGTCTCAAGCGCAGACTATATGAATATACAAAAAATGATAAACGTATTACAATTTTTTAGGTCCATTTTAGGGGAAGCTGCAAGGATTGATAGCGTGCGTAAAAAATGATATTAATTATTTGAGTATACTCTGCACGTTTAAAAAAATCATCCAAAACCTCTTGCTATTTTTTGCCTCTCTTCTGGTGCTGCAGCTGACAACATCAGAAGGACTCCCATTTTTGGCGTTTTGATAAAACAGCTGGCATTTTAAATAAATTAAAACCCTCTCATTTAATTCGTTCGATTTATTCTGTTCGCGCTTGATACATCCAGCACCGCGGCCTTGAGCTGACGTACAGCCGTGATGGATCGTGAATAAAGCGCTAAATGCATCGTGCACACTGAAGTAGGAAACCTATGGAAATGAAACGTCAACAAAAAATTCGTGCCACTGTGACGTCATCTGGCCACAAAACATGGCGGTTTTAGTGCTGCCCAGAAGATTTTAATGTTAGTAGGTTTTATCAATAAACGTTCTTGGCTCATTTTATTTTAAATATTGTTGAGTGAATGTATTTGTAGAATTTATACTTAATAGGAAGTAAGTATATTGTTATGTGCAAAGATGATGTGATTTAGATATTATGTGAAATCTAAGACGAGTTCGTGCTTCAAATTCGCCAAGTAAACGATATGACGATTTTTAAAATTTGCTACACTGATTTTATAAAGTTGTCGTTTGCCGCAAAACATAAAGATATGGCGTAGTACAGTGCCATCTGCCCATTTCTAGCATGCTGAATGTTATCGTATTTTGAGTACGTGTTTTTCTTAGACTATTACAATCTATTTTAATTGTTTTGCTGACTCTAAAGTCCGTAACACATTACCGCAGCGCACCTCAAGGAAGGTACGCCGCACCATTTGAATCACTCTCACTTGAGAGTGATTCAAATTTTAAACTTATCAAGGGACCGCCTGATAAAAAAAAACACCTACAGAACATTTATTCGTTAATAAAATTACAAACGTCATTCCTTGTGACTTCCTCTCTAAAATCACTTAATTAATAAATATTTAACGAGTTGACAATAGTGTTATAAAACTATTTTATTTAAATAGTTCCGACGACTTTCTTGAGATCCTATAAAATATGTTTTAATTATTATTTTTGTATGTTTTAAGCATGATAAAATAAGAAATGTTATATAAGCAATCATATTAAATCGATATCAAAGTCAATAAATAATGTACAACCCAAAACAGACGGCCGAACTGACGTGACAATGACATTTGGCGCGCTAAACATGGCGGATTTTCGGCCTCATTAGACGGAGACGGAGACATTTACGTATATTCATGTTTCATTTTATGTACGCACTGAAATACTGTTATATTGTTTTCCTGCGAGTTAAAGTGCTGAGTAAGAGCGAGATAGATATATGTTTATGTATGTGCCTTCAAAATGGGTGCTATTTATATAAGCAATTGTACGTATAGAACAATATGTCGTGTCCCTACTATATAGGTCTATGATCGTGCATCGTGCATGGCCTTGGCGGGACGTACAGCAAGATGGATCGTGAATAAGGCACTTTAGGCACTTTACCTATTTGTTGTAAGTATTTTTACTCTTTCGAAGCATAGAATGTTTGAACGAGATAGATATAGAGATATCTTTAAGCTTAGAATATATTTCATTTGACCATCAGACCGTGAAAATTAAAAAAGTCTGATTTCGTAAACATAAATTCGCCAAACTTATTAATCTAATTTTCAAGGAAAAATAAATTAAAATGATATAAATTTACATTGACATGAACTGAAAATTCTTTTGCAATATGTCTAGTAGTTGGAACGGGTTTGGCCTTTGTCGTTGTTGTCATTCGAAAGGTAATTTCAAAACCCTCACTGCATCGCACACATATGAAGGGAAAACTGAAATGTATTCAGAGATATTGCTCAATACTTTTGAATTAAACGTAAGTATTCCCTCATCATATTTAAGGCAGCGATATGAAAGAATAATTAGTAAACAGAACACTACATAATCTTTCTATTTTTAATATTTTCACGCAATTTTAAAAGTAATAATGGTTTCGAAAGTTTTTCCTGTTTATTGACCACAGCTAGCTGCTTCGGCAGCAAGATAGATTGAACTTTAATTTCAAATCTAGTTCTCATACTAAATATCTAAAATACTTGTATTAAAATTTCTTAATTTTATTTCTTAGATGGGTTCACGAGTTCACGGCCCATATAGTATTAGGCAGTTACCTCAGCCCATGATATCACAACAAAAATGCCTTAAGACAAGGGGTCTAGGCCTTAAACTAGGAAGTATTCCTATAGAGACAGGCAAGGTATTAAGCGGTAGGCAGTGGCTTGGCTCCGCCCCTGGCATTGCTGAAGTCCATGGGCGACGGTAACCACTCACCATCAGGTGCGCCGTATGCTCGTCTGCCTACAAGGGTAATAAAAAAAAAGGCAAGGTGATACTTATCCAAGTATTTGTACATTACATTCTACCACCTTTAAATGTGAATTAGTGATTGCAATATGCTAGTTTAATACTCAGTGAGCGGTGCTGCCTAAGAGTTTTGATTGCTTATTCTTCCAGACATAGGCATCTGCCACCACCCTATTTAATTTTTTTCCCTATCTATTCACCGGCAGCTTAATGCTATTCCAGCTGCTCTCAGGCAGGACCTACATATTTCTGTCATAGAGCACTGAAAAGTTGAGGTTTGAAGGCTAGAATAGTTCTAATTTTAATGGCATCTCAATGGAGACTCATTTAACGTTACAGGTGACTAAAAATTCCGACAGCCTAGATGCATATTGCATTTGTAGAAGATGCGAAACTAGACTCTTAGATGCTGCACAGTTCAAAAGACAAGTGCAGGAGTGTGAGCTTAATTTTTACCGCATTCTGGATTATAAAGGTATGTATAATAGAGTATCTGCATTTCATGACTATATTATATATAAGATTAGAGAAGTATGTTTTTTTTGCACTATATTATTTAATTTGATGTTACGAAAGAAATTGTGTATAGGTGTTTGATTATACGCCCTCCTGTTTTCTCATTGGAGTAAAGGTTATTAAGCATCTAAAATTATAGAAGTTGACCATTTGTTTTACTGTTTTGGACATGCAGCAGTGTAAAAAACAGAAACATTCAGGTTATAATATATGGGTTTCAAATAACAAAGATCTTCTTCTGTCTTACAGATCTCCAAAATTTTGATGAATTGATAAAAAAAGAAAACGAAAGTACAGAATGTGAAGGTAAATTATTGTAATTTAATAAAATAAACATTTAATAATTTTAGCAGACCTGTTATGAATGGCTTCGGAAAAATGGCATAATGCAGTAAAAAAGTTATTCTACGGTGTTTGGCCTTTTCATTTTTGGATTTTTAAATAATTGTTTTAAACAGAAATATTTTATAATAAAAATTGTATATGTAATTAAGTTGGTTTATAGGTAGAAAAAATTCTGGTGGAAATTGGATCTTAATTTCATTGAATATCAATCACACTTGTTATTCTGTAGCACAGAGGTGTTCATATGATTGAATTAGATAACTACCACTAGTCATGTACTGCATTTTTATTTAAAAAAAATTATTTGCATATATTTAAATTCCTTTAGGTATGTATATAATAGATGTATTTATAGACTTCGATTTATTATTATCATTATTATTTATATTTATTTTTTGATTCACACACTTTGGAGGAGATTATTTGGAGGAGGATACAATTTTAGAATGGAACGTCTCAAATACTCCTTCATGACATTATTTCACTGATACTCTCTTTTATGAGATCTCTGAATGAGTCCTCGAGAAAACAAACGCGTGCCGAATTTTTGTATCTGCTTCATTTTGAATTATTTGGAATCCCCACGGCGTGGAGGAGGCGCGGGGCGCTCGTCCATTCGCCAGTAACAAACGCTTAATACAATAAAATATCTTATTAATTTGTAGACGATGAAAAACAATTTGATGCGGCCCAAGATCACTCTTCTGATTTTGAAGACACTCCCCTATCGGTGTTGCAGAGCATTAAAACGAACAGACAGACCGACCCCGCTGATTCGGAAGACAAAGAACCTGCTAAAATAGAAGGTAAGGTTTATTGTTGTATCGTGCATTGCCTTGTAATTAACTGGATCCCGGAGAGTACAAACGCTTGTGACGTTTGAGGCCTCATGTATATATTCCCTCCCTTCCCTTCTAGTTGATACTCATGGACATGCCGGTGGAGTCCCCACGGGCTACCACTCGCAACTATGACTAGCCACGTCCTACCACCAGTAATTACGCAAATTATAATTTTGCGGGTTTGATTTTTACTACACGATGTTATTCATTCACCGTGGAAGTCAGTCCTGAACAGTTTTACCTCGACGTCCTACCATCACATTGCTGGTGGTAGGACTTCTTGTGATTTAGCACGGGTAGGTACTACCACCCCGCCTATTTCTCGCTTCCGCCATCCGCTTCGTACGAGTTTAATGTTTATTCGTGATCGAGAGCGTTGTTAATTTCGCAAACTAACGTTGCCCACTTTATATTTTATCATTACAGATGTAAAACGAAACTGCGGAAAGGTGAAACCGAAAAAGTATTCGTGCGAGATATGCGAGAAGAGGTTCACGTACAAGGGGTCCCTGGAGGTGCACACGAGGCTGCACCGCGGCGAGGGCACGCTCGCCTGCCACCTGTGCGGCACCAAGCTGCCCGGCCACAAGGAGCTCACGCGCCACATCGCCGACACGCACGCCGTGGACGGCGGCTTCCCCTGCAACGCCTGCCCCGAGGTGTTCGACAAGCCGCGCCTGCTCAAGCAGCACCTGCACGCGCACTACGAGCGGGACTTCTCCTGCGACGTCTGCTCCAAGGTGTTCCGCCGCAAGAAGGGCCTCAAGGAGCACCTGAAGACGCACACCGGCGAGAAGAAGTTCACGTGCGACATCTGCAGCAAGTCGTTCGGCCACAACCAGACGCTCAAGTCGCACGTGTACACGCACACGGGCGAGCGGCCGCACGTGTGCGACGTGTGCGGGCGCGGCTTCCCGCAGCGCACGCACCTGCGCCGCCACATCCGCGTGCTGCACCACCAGCTGCGCCCGCACGCCTGCGCCGTCTGCCACAAGCACTTCTCCAGCAAGAGCTACCTGCGCGTCCACGAGCGCCAGCACAGCGGCGCGCGCCCCTACTCCTGCGACCTCTGCCAGCGCAGCTTCGCCGCATACACGACCCTCAAAGTGCACATGCGCGTGCACACCGGCCTCAAGCCTTACTCCTGCGACTTCTGCGGCCGCCAGTTCGCGCAGATGACCAGCTTCAAGCTGCACCAGCGCACGCACACCGGCGAGAAGCCGTACACGTGTAATGTTTGCAAGAAACCGTTCGCCGATAACGGTTACTTGAAAATCCACTTGAGGATCCACACGGAGGAGAAGCCGTACTCCTGCGAGATCTGCAAGCGCTGTTTCCGCGAGACGGGCCAGCTCAAGCGGCACCTGCGCATCCACTCCGGGGTCAAGGCGTACACGTGCCGGATATGCAACAAGCAGATCGGGAACCTGTCCAAGCACATGCGCGTCCACTCCGACGTTAAGCCGTTTTCATGCACGGTATGCAATAAAGAGTTTTCCGTGAATGGCAACTTGAAGTTGCACATGCGGACGCACACGGGGCTCAGGCCATACAGCTGCGAGCTTTGTCACAGTCACTTCACACAAAGCAGCGGACTCAAAAGACACCGCTGTGCGCACAAAAGTGACGTTTGATAGGTCTAGACGTCATTTTGACAAGTGAGCGTGCCGCGAGCTGGCACGGGGATACTGTCGCGGAGTCACCTCGCGCTCCGGGCTATGTAGCCGCGACTCTAATGTGCAATTGATGCTTCTTTCGAAAATCTCGTGACGAAATTCGTTTAAAGCTTAAGAAACAATCTGATTAATATTTGCTTAAGGCATCGAAATATTTTTTTTATGTAATTGTACGAATACACTAATTAAGGTTTAATTTATTAAAAAGTACATAATCGTTATGTTTAACTAAAACAGGAAGTAATTAAATTATTAGGAATATGTAATATTTGTTGTATTTATTTAACAATTTATCTAACTGAATTTTGTTTTTACATCGCAGCTTAATGCAAATAAGGTATTTTTATCGAACAGAAGTAAGATGGTTTAAAAAAAAGGAAATTACACAGAGCTAGCCTAAATATACTTTACTAAATTATGCAAAAAATCTAACAAAATGATTTCAATCTTTTGCTAACGAAAACTGTTAAAATCACACACAACAAGTCTCAACAAGAACCACCACGCACAAAGAGAGAGGAGACCTAGTGAGGGCTCGTGCTTATAGTGTAGCGCTGGTTCCCGGTTCGGGGGCGCCTGGAATCTGTAATAGTTTTTTTTTATGATTGAACGATTACTGGTGGCTCGGAGGCCTTTCCAGTTTCACCAGGACAGGTGGGCGAGCAAAGGCTCAGCCAGCGGGGATGGGATTTTCTAACAACTGCCCGAGCTGCCCCGAAGGAGACCTAATAACAGCTCAAGAGCAATTGCTTCGCGAATGAATCTACTACCGGATCGGAATCGCGATCCGCTGAGATCCGGCGAGAAAACCAGCGGGCTGATGTCTGGGTTAGGTTGTACGTCGACCTATTTGTCGAGTTCGACGAGTACGGTTACCGAGGTCCCTAAGCCTGCTCCTAGTGTTAGAGCTGAAGGCGTCTAATGCAAAGGTTATTGGATCTGATGGATCCGTAATAGAGAAAAAAACTATTAAATATGAGAGATCGTAGGCGTACAGCCACGACCAGTGTTCCCAGGATACAGTGTTATAGTCTGTGGTAGAGATAGAAAGCCCGCCAAAAGTGAAACAAGTAAAATTTGCACTCAATAATATAATTGAAAAAAAATATCTATAGGTATATGAGATTGCTCATTCAATTTAAACGCAACGCATAATAATTACCTAAGTTAAATTAAACATTGATATATGTGGTGAGTCAATTAAATTAAATTTAAAAAGCGGTTTCATGTTACAATTTTAAAAGATTCTTTTTGACAATTTTAGGAGACAGTGTTTGCGATAGTTGATTAAATTTTAGCTTTAATATTCCTAACTGACGTGATATAGTGATACCAGACCCGAAATTGGTAACTTTGGAAAACACGTACTCCGAATGAGACCTAATATCTCAAGGGCAGTTGCTTTACTAATGCATCTATTACCGGATCGAAATCTCGACTCGCTGAGAAGGTTCGGCGAGAAACTCACCGTCAGCGGGCTAATGTTATAAGTTAAGTATCTCGTAGAGTTCCATAGGTACGGTTACCAGAGGTTTTGCGCTTACTCCCAACTTTAGAGCTGTAAGCGTCTAACAGTGTCAGTTTCTCAGGTGAATCCGTAAGGACGTGGTGTATTTTGCTTTGGCCGTTAACTTTTTTTAATTTTTTTATAGCTTAGATGTGTGGACGAGCTCACGGTCCACCTGGTGTTAAGTGGTTACTGGAGCCCATAGGGTTTGATTTTTATTAGACGACATTTTTTCTTCACCGTAGAAGTCAATCGTGAAAATTTGATAAGTACGTATTTCATTAGAAAAATTGGTACCCGCCTGCGGGATTCGAACACCGTTGCATCGCTACATACAAATGCACCGGAAGTCTTATCCTTTAGGCCACGACGATTCTACAACTTTTCCATCCCTCAAGTCAGAAAATGACGGGAGAGGGAATCTGTCACCGCATTCGTCAGGTCATACGTAAAAAAACAACATTCAACTATAACATACACCTTTATTTACAAGTCATATTGTATTATTAATATTTTACATTATAAAGTAACCCTAGTTCAATTTTACGTTACGACATCACCAGAAAACAACATGGACGTCAAATGTAATTAAAAAGGCGCGAACAAAATGTTTAGCGTCTAATAATTCTGATAAATCAAAATAAATTTGAAACCGGAGTGTGCACACCGGAAGGTTCGCGAAACGTGTCCTATCGTTTACAGGATGTTACGTAAAGAATGCAATATAAGGACTAACAGAAAATTTTAAATGCGTGACAAATTCCAGCGAAATTATTAATATGCTTCCTTCGAAACGTCCATGTGTTTTCCTACAAAAATTCCAGTTGCCATATTAAAACATAACTTTACCTAGGCCGCGGCGCCGTGCGGCCATTAAGACGGTCTTGTACATAATGAGTTATCGGACTCCAACTAATTATGTATAAGGCCATTACTAAATATATATATTTGTATATATTAAACCTGTCATTCAGCAATCATACAAGTATCTTTTGAGCAAAATTCATTATATAAATTCTTAATTCTCATTTAAGTAAAAAAATATAACATTGTGACCGACGTACCTGCACGTTGTGATACGTTTTAAATATGAAGGGACGGAATTGTCAACCCTTTTTTTAAGAATTGAATGCCCTACCACCAAAACAATCTTTAAACAGATACGTATTTGTGAAAAAACATACAATATTTTGCAAAAATATATTTTTTATTAAATTCCCTTAGGTAAAAATCTATGCTTTTAAATATCATGCATAGAGAATATATTATCTAGCAAATAGTTTAAAAAAAGGTATAAATTCTAAAAAAATTATGTGAATCTAGATGAAAAAAAAGTATTTTTGTTTAAAAATTCGGAGCATCATTAAATCGTAAATGTTATTGTTAAAATTACAAGATTTTGAGAATCTGTTTTTAGTTTTTAGTTATATTATATTTCAGTACATATGACAATAAAATCACCCATCCTTCAGCAGTCGGGTACGGCAATTCGCAAAATATTTCAATTTAAGGTGGCTATTAATAGAGCACTAATATTTCACTATTTTTTTAATTCGTTTACGGCTATTGAATACCCGATCTTTTAGCGCATGGTAATTATAATAATCTTGATAAATAAATGGCGGGAATTTATCGAGTTTTTGAAAATTAAGTAATTTAATAGGTACTTCATTTTAAGCATGAAGCAATGGGATAACAAATTGTTATTGTGCATTCTCTCAAATGTTAAAAGCTTAATAATCGTTATAATAATTATTAATACATATGTAGTTGAACAAACAATAAATTGGCAGCACTGAAGAATACAAAATCGTCCTGTCACCTCGTGATCCTGATCTGTGCTACACGAAAGGAATTAAGTCAAATTTGACTCGTGCTTCTAATGAAATCAATGAAATATCGCATTTTGAACACATATGCATTTAAAAAATGTATTAATATGCGGCATTTTAACCCTGAAAATACTTTAAATTAAATAAAAACCCGCCCTATTTAAGTGGGATTAAGAAGTTATGGGAATGTATTGATTTACCTAAATAAAATGTATCTTTTTTTTTTCTTTTTTATAACAACTAATAGGCAAACGAGCAAGACGGGTCACCTGATGGTAAGTGATTCACCGCCGCCCACGGTCACCAGCGTTTACGCCAGTGCGTTGCCTACCCTTCAGATAAGAATATGCTCTTTTCTTGAATAACCCAATGTCGCAGTTGTTCCGTAAAGTTAAGGGTATGCTATGATTGCCTGTATTTAAAGTAGAATCCTCAAAAAATACAATTCAGGATTTTAAGAAACAGGCAATATTGTCACTTTTCTTTGACATTTTTATATCTTTAAAAAATAACGACAGATTTTATTTTTCAGTCATAGCATTCAAAGTTCTTATTACCTTGTAAATTAACGGGAATAATGGAAATTTGATTTAAAAATTAAACAACTGAATTGAAAGTGACAAACATATAAAAAAAAACAATGCTTCAAAATATTATTCTGTGAGCTTTCAATCTGTCACACAAACTATAAAACTGACCCAATCACTTAAGATTTATGTTTAAATTTATAGACGCAAAAACTTAGTAAACTCATCGCCCTCGTCATCTTTACTTTAAGTTCAAACCTTTTCAAATAATCGCCGATTATTTTTGTAATCATTTGTAAAAATACTTGTAATTCCCATTACTATACATGTAAAGTAATAACGCAACCAATAAAAACTTTGAAAAATTACATCGTAATATAAAAAAAAACCTATAAACATCTATAAGGACGGACCGCGTAGTGAAGACTAGTAACTATCGGTAAAAAATCGACTAAAAATAATCATAAAATAATATTCGATACTTTTTGTGCCCTTATAAATCGATTCGTCGTAATGGCAGACCATGTGACCGTAATTTAATGAAAACCTATCGCTGATGGAAAAGTTTCAAATTCTATTCCGCTACTCACTATTTATTTAAATTTAGCCCAACGGGCTTTTTTCTCTGCACAAGTTGTATTCATTTTACAGAGGATCGAAATAAATATTCGATGAAGAAATCTAAAAACTAGGGACGCACCAATTCCCGTTTTTTATTTATTTATTAATCCTTACTATGTGCTGTATAACTAAATTCTCTGGAACTGCTAATACCAGGTAGGTATATGAAAATAAAATTTTACTTGTGAAATTTTACAAAATGTCCTTGAATAATAAAATATGCCCTGGTTAAACGAACTTAAGCTGGAAATCTTGTTGATGACAAATTAACTTTGGTAGTAGATAACTTTAACGCTTTTTTTTAATTTTTTGGTAAAAAAAATTGAATTCGAACATTTAAAGACTACCCTCCTTTATATAATAATCCTTGAAGAACAGAATTTTCCGATTTGTTTCTTATGAGTTTGAAAAGAAAATCCTTATCTATATTATCTATATAATATGTTAATAACATTTTGTTTATCTATATTATCTCCGGCTGTTCAGTTCGTAGGCGCTTTCTTTGCTCGGTGTTTTGGGTGGAGGCGGCTTCGCGACAACGTGAGCCTCCAGCCTGAGAGTGCTTTGTCTGTGAGACGATCTGTGAAAATCAAAAACAACACGGCTAAATTACTGAAAATTTAACGAAATAAATCTAAATTTAAGTCGTCGTGGCCTAACGGATAAGACGTCCGGTGCATTCGTGTTGAGTGATGCACCGGTGTTCGAATCCCGCAGGCGGATACCAATTTTTCTAAAGAAATACACGTACTCAACAAATGTCCACGATTGACTTCCGCAGTGAAGGAATAACATCGTGTAATAAAAATCAAATCCACAAAATTATAATTTGTGTAATCACTGGTGGTAGGACCTCTTGTCAGTCCGCGCGGGTAGTTATCACCGCCCTGCCTATTTCTGCTGTGAAGCTGTATTGCGTTTCGGTTTGAATAGTAGGGCAGCCGTTGTAACTATACTGAGACCTTAGAACTTATATCTCAAGGTGGTCTCAAATTCCCGGAGCGAGCAACTCATTCCCACTTTGTGCAATCTTCTAGATAATCATTGACTTTATAGTAAGCTTTATTGCACATATATTCTTTATTAGCTTTCTATGTAATGTTGGGGCGGTGTGCGTACCTGATGAGGCAGGTGACGGCGAGCAGCACGAGCGCGGCGCCCAGCGCGCACAGCCCGCCCGCCAGCGCCGCCCGCGCCACGCCCGGCACGCGCGTCGCCAGCCGCAGCAGCGACGACACCTGCTCCGGCAGCTCGTCTATACCCTGCGACACGACAACGCGCGACCTCACCCACTGCGACACCCGACACAAGCGGCGACATTCAGAACGTACCGGCGGGCACAAGAGCGGTCAGAACGGTCATGTGCGCGCCGGTACGTTGAAATCCTTGCGGTGCGGCGCCGCAACGCATCGTGTGCCCCCGCTTTCAGATCTAACAACCACGCCAACCATTTCGTATATCTTTGCAGAAACGATGTTCATTTATAAACATAGTGATTAGATGTGAATGTCGCCACGCGTCTTGAGACTTAAGGTCTGTTTGAATTGTACAAAACATATATAGAAAGGATTGTAGAAACCTGAAGCAATTAGATTTAGATAATACTCTCCACAAGCCTCGTTTGAAGAAGGACATGTCATAGCGTTCGGGAAACACCGTGGAGAGGAGCTCATTCCATAGCCGGATGGTACGTGGCAAAAAAGATCTCTGGAAACGCACTGTGGATGACCGCAGTGGCTCCAGGTAGTATGGATGAACTCTACTCCGGTGGCGGGCGGTGCCAGGGTAAAAACGAGATGATGGGGGGATCAGCTCAAACAATTCCTCAGAGCATCACCATTTCTGATTTGAAGGGTAGGATAGCGGCTCTGGGCATTTTTACCTTGTTTTACCAGGTAGATTGTGAGTTCATCCATTTCAGCGTTCATAAAAAAAATACCCGCGCCGCCTTAAAATGCGCTCTAAGATACCGAATCACAGAACCTTATTGACGTCAAATCGTACCTCTTCGAACCACAATATGGGGAAGACGATATCTGGGAAGTTGGCCACCTGCTTGATGTCCAAGACCTGGGAGACGGCCAGGTTAATCTGGATCCTAGCTCGAGCGCGCATTGCTATACCCATCTCCTGGAAACAGAACACGTATGATAATAGGAGACTAGTTTTTGGTTAAGATATATTAGGATTCAGCGTCTGTTTTTCTTTCCGGGAACAGATTATGGTACATATTATTGCAATATATTTGGGATGTGGTAGTGCACAGTGGACATTCTGAGAGAAGTTATCAGAAGCTCAAATTTCACGAGTGCGCTTACAGCGGTAATCCTCCGCGCCCTTGGAATCAGAATCCCTCGGATCTTGACCAGTCTGGCCCACGTAAGCGTAACTTTGACAGGTTAGTTGTGATCTAGACCTCGTGCTTAGCAAGCACGTTGTGTGAATAACGCAGCACACACTGAACTCTTACTGGTGGTAGGACGTCTTATGAGTTCGCACGGCTAGGTACCACCACCCTGCCTATTTCTGCCGTGAAGCAGTAATGCGTTTCGGTTTGAAGGGCGGGGCAGCCGTTGTAACTATACTGAGACCTAAAACTTATACCTCAAGATGGGTGGCGCATTTACGTTGTAGATCTCTATGGGCTCCAGTAACCACTTAATACCAGGTGGGCTGTGCGGTCGTCCACCCAACTAAGCAATAAAAAAAACCATTTGCTATAAAACCATTTGGATTCGCGTTGCGGTATAAATTGGTGTACCAATCGACCGACCCGTTTGAACCCATAACAATTTGCATTAGGCTAAATTGAGACCGTCAGTGCACAAGTGGCCTAACCCACAATTTTTCATATTCGCGCTCATATAATTGCAATTTATTTAAAACATAATATATATATAAGCTTAGGACACTTTTGCACTGACTGCCTCAATTATGAATTACATTAATGAAGCTTTTACGAAACCAAATTCAAGCTTACGGGCTGCACGTCGATGTACAGTCTGTGCTTCTCTGCTACTGGTGGTGAGATGCCCTCGACTGCCTCCCGCAGGCTCGGGTCCGCCAAGTAGAAGTGAGGGAACGATAGCATTATGGGAGAATCTGAAAGGAGTCGCCTATAGTTGCGTAGGACTGTTTGTAGAGCTCGTCATCAGCACAAAGCTGAAAGAATCTGCTCACCGTATTGGCAGAGGGAGACGTTGAAGAGTCCGTCGGGGGCGCAGGGGGGACCGGCAGGACAGAAGCACTTGTTGTGCTCGTCGTTAGCGAAGACATCCTCAGGGGGAGTGAACCTATAGCCTTCGACTCCGGCTGAAGATTCCACCGTTTCGAGATACCTGGAATTGAATAATCGTTCTTATATTAAGGTGTAAGTTCCCTCACCGCTGGTCACCGGTCCCAACTATAAGACTGTTTTCTGGCTTTAATTGTGTCATTGCTGAGAATGTGAACAAGGTACCTCGAGACATAAGCCTCAGTTTTACAGTACGACGGCTGTCCGATCCTTCCAACCGAAACGCATTACAGCTTCACGGCAGAAATAGGCAGGGTGGTGGCATCTACCAGTGCGGACTCACAAGAGGTCCTACCACCATTAATTACGCAAATATGGGAATAGCCGAAATTTTACTGCACGCGTTTACGGAAAAACACTCAATGGCAGTGGATACGTCGCTTCATAAGCCACTTTACGGTACTCTATAAATAAAATATGATCCTTTCCCAGTTCCTTATAAGTTAATCTAGCTTAAACAGATCATGAGCCCATGCTGGCTCATCAGACCCCTCGCCATTAGAAAAATTCTGATCGGCATTAGCAGGAAACCGCCAAGATAGATGGCGAATTGAAAAGTGAACGTGTGAACAAACAATTGCCAAGCGAAACAATAAAGACACTTAGACATTTGAGTTATCCACACGATTTACATTCACACCGTAAAGTAATCCTATTTAAGGGGCAAGTTCGAATAAAAATCGCAGCGAACCATTAAAATAATCGTTGTTTTATGTAGTACTATGAAGCCTAATGTTGGACTTCCACCGATAACGAATCCTTTCCCAATGAAAACAAAATAATGGACCAAAAAATGACCTTTTTTTTTGCCTATCTTCTCATTGTGGGCCTATGGTATAGCTTTACTAAATGTGTAGCAGTGCTTCGCTAAATCTACAATCGCGAACCACTGAGAAGTTCCGGCGAGAAACTAGGTGAGCTCTGTCTATGGGTTAGTTAGTTCGCTCGTCATAATCAATGACTTCGACGAGGCTTGGACCGGTGCTTAGATCGCCCAAAAGGACCGACAATAAATCAGGAAGATCCGAAATGACGTAAGCAATTTTCAAAAGAGACTCGCAATATATTGTTACGCCGGTAAGAGCAACGCCATCTATCGTCGAATAGCAAATGGCGGAAACGCATATCGAAAATACTCGACTTGTGAGAAAAGGTGTGTTAATTTGTACTTCAGTAGAATTTCTATACTCATAATACTATAATATATTACTACTACTAATAACTACTCATAGCTACTCATAATTTTGCGTTGTGTGTTCAAATCACGACGGAGTCAACAGTTTGTAGGTATACGACGAAAGGGAAGATCTTTCACCGAGCGGGTGATATTGCTCGGTAGACCGACGGTCCGAATGTTGTTGTTCAGAACTTGTACATATGCAAGCTTATCTTGATAATGTCGTAAGCGAGATTCAGGCATCTGTCAAATATAATGTGTTCTGTGATGGCCACCGCCACACGTTTTTACTGTCTCGTTGAAAGCACAGAATTGTCACAGTGTTTTCTTCGATTTTCGCGAGTTTTTTTAAATGTATTTTTTAGTTAAATATTCGATACATCGTAAGCAATGACAATAATAAATGCGGGATTTAATTGTAAATGTAATTTTGATGTCCGTATTATTAAGAACCACAGACTACCACATACAATGTTAGAAGTAGTAATTTTTTTTATGTTTAATACCAGATTATTTTGAAGTTCGGAAAATACTTCCGAACTTCAAAATAAAATTTATGTTCGTTCATTATGATTTACAACACGGTGTAACATACGGACGCTGCGCAAACAATCTTAAGATTTTCTTTTAGTAGTAACGATTGTTCACACCGTCGCGAACGATTGCGCAATATGAACTACAAAGCAAATTCAACATACGTAGGTACTCGAAACGTTATGTTACATCACGGAAATTATAAGTTCCACAACATTTTAATAAGCTGCGTCGTGATGCATCTCATGTCAGTGATTAGCGCTGGTCAATGTCTGAATTCAATGGTATATATTTATTTCTTAGATGGGTGAATGACCTCACGGTCCAGCTGGTGTTAAGTGTTTACCAGAGTCCATAGACATCTACAACGGCTACCCCGGCCTTCTAACCGAAACGCATTACTGCTTCACGGTAGAAATAGGCAGGGCGGTGATACCTACCCGTGCGGACTTACAAGACGTCCTACCACCAGTGATTACACAAATTATAATTTTGCAGGTTTGATTTTTATTACACGATGTTATTCCTTCACCGTGGAAGTCGATCGTGAACGTTTCTTAAGTACGTATTTCATTAGGAAAATTGGTACCCGCCTTCCGGACTCGAACACCGGTACATCGCTCGACACGAATGAACCGGACGTCTTATCCTTTAGGCCACGACGACTATATGTATTTATTTCGGCGATACAAGAGGATTTTCACACGTAAAAGTCATTACAACGAAAATACAACACAATTCTATGAAACGTTAATATTGCGTGAAGACTACAAAAAGCGCTATCTTAATTTTTAAACAATTAGCATTTTTGTAATGGTTCTAGCAACTACAACTTATTTTATATAAACAAATGAATTTAACGCGAAACAATTCATGAAATGTAGCTTGAATATTCAGAATAAATATTTTAGTCAGTTTCACATGACTCCCGAGTAAATTATTTTACATAAATTACCTACTTTAAACAGATACAAACAAACATTATCATTATCCAGGCGGATGAAAAGATGGCGCCAACAAAATGATTTGCATTTCCAATTACGATAATTATTCAAAGTATTAATTTTAATTGTAACAGAATTTACTTAAAATTTTTTAGCTTATTAATATTTGAGTATTAAAATAATGAGTATTAAAATACTCAAATATTAATAAGCTAAAAAATTTTAAGTACGGTAATTTGTGTTTTTAAGCAATAAATTAAACACAACATTTTTTCACATCGAAACAGTGTCTACTAAATATTAATTATGGTAGAATAACGGTTTCATGTTACTAATTTAACAAATGGATATCAATGTAGAATAAACAAAACTATAAATGATGATTAATTATTGCCAATAATGGTATTTTACGCTCAATTATACTTTGTACGTATTCCATAAGAACTATTAATAGATAATTAGGTTTGAAGGCCACAATCGCATCTGTCCGCACGAGTGTTGCGCGAAAATCAACAGCACAATACATCGAATTAATATAAATTAACCTAAAAAGCTCGAATGTTAACACAACACATGGGTAGATTGGAGATGGAGAAGAATTCACCCCTCCTGACTGAGCCCTTGCTCGCCCACCTGTCCTGGTGGGCGAGCAAGGGCCTGGGAAAGAAGTGAAACTTCTTTCGCGGTGTGTAGTATTCTTCATTTTTCATCCTTAAATCAAATTTCTCTTGTAAAAGCGAATGCTGTGTATGAGAGAAATGACCTAGCTCGCGTTGTCACTCTCTCCACGGTCGATGGTTCGCGAGACGCTCTGTCTATTTTGTCACTCTCGCACGTCCTAAATTGTATCTTTTCTCTCTAGCCGTAACGGATCTGTCGCGAGTTAAATTTTCCTCTCAACGCGCCTAAAGAAGTTTCACTACAAATAAATAATGGTTTAAAAAAACTAACAAAATACACTTTTATAGAAAATCCAACTAAAAATATATATTTTTTAAATAAATTTGAATTAAAACTCGCGTAAGAAAAAATGATTTTATTGTAAAAAAGTGTGGGGTGCTTTTCAGGATATTATCAAAACAACCCTTTTACTTGCACCACTTACTACTTACATGCACCCCACGCTTTTTTACATAAAATAATTTTTTCTTACACAATTTTTAATTCAAATTTATCTAAATTTATTTTCAATTTTTTAGTTGAATTTCAATTTTTTCAATATTTTTTTTCATTTTTTTTTAATATTGATTTTTCATTGGTCCTTAATAAGTATACCGAATTTTGAGTTAAACCGACGTTTTGAAGGGGGTCATAATCATGTTCAAAGATTCCGTTACATACATACATACGTCTGAAGCTAATAAAAGCGTATTAAAAAGAGGGGAGAAGTCTCACAGAGACGTACCTCAGCGGGAGCAATCGGCAGAGGTCCTTGTCGTAGACCCGGAGCGTGTCGTTCGCGGTGATGTGCGGCGGGAAGATGGACCCGTCCGAGCCGGCGACACTGTTGCACTGGTCCGTGGTCCAGTGGGGCAGCCGGTCCCTCGTGTTGTAGCGGTCCACGATGCCGTACCGGGTCATGTCCGTCGCGCCGGTGAACATCGTCACCACGTCCGGAGAGGTGCCGTTCTTCTGTGCTCGTTTTAAACAGAACCATCATTTATAATCAACATTTTTAAACAGCAGGCAGCTGATTGGCTCTGCCCCTGGCATTGCTGACTTCCATGGGCGACGGTAACCACTCACCAACATGTGAGGACGTATGCTCGTCTGCATACAAAAGCAATAAAAAACATTGATAAACACGCCACGCAAGTTCGGATTCCGGATAATATATTTCTGTTGTGAATCTAAACCCTATCCCGTGGTATCTGCTAGCGGATTCACTGGCCACTCAACCTGTGAGGCGGTCGGGCTTTTAGTGTTAGCGAAGTTTGAACGTCAATCCATCAATAATGTCTATAAATGAAACTATCTGATCTGTTTGTGAACATCTTTTAAGGTATTCATTGAAATATAGACAGATTAAAGGTACAAGTAATATCTAATTCTGCTTCTGGTCGTCTCCATCCTATACCAGAGTAAAGAAATAGTACTTACGCCATAAAAAAGTCCGAATTCCTCGTAAGGCAACTTCTGCTCCTTGGGCACGACGTCCTTGGCCAACTTCAGGAGCGGATCTTCATAGCCCCAGAGCAGCTGACCGACGGACACCTCGACAAAAGGCTTGATCTTCAATATGTCCATGATGGAAGCCATGGCGAGACGCAGGAACCTAGCGGCGTGTTTCGACTGAGATGTCGCGCTCTGGGAACAAACAAAACCAAATATTATAGTCACATTCAAATCTAAGCATTATCAAGCTATGTATGTGGTTATTTGAGTTCAGAAGTCATCGTAGCCTAAAGAATGACGTTCGGTGCATTCGTAAGTATACGGTATTCGAATCCCGCTGGTGGGTACCAATTTTTCTAATGAAATACACGTACTTAACAAATAGTTCACGATTGACTTCCACGGTGAAGGAATAGCTTCGTGTAATAAAAATCAAACCCGCAAAATTATAATTTGCGTAGGTAATTACTGGTGGTAGGACGTCTTGTGAGTCCGCACGGGCAGGTACCACCACCCGAAATTAAGCTGTAAAGGTATACAGCTTTAATTATGTCTAAGATGCGCCACAATCGAAGACAATACGAACTTCACAAAGGTTTCAACTTGATCAGTCCATAAACGTGACAAATCGAATGCTGCATTAGGGGGCTTTAAGGTATCTACTAGTAAATAAGCGACCAAAGCCAAGCCGGTGTTGAATGTTTACTGAAGACTATTGATATCACAAAGAAAACGAAATTTCAGCTGCGTTTTCGGGTGTGATTTCCTACCATTTAAGCCAGAACGAAGCCAGAAAGAAGAAGCTTGCGACGAAGGGCTCGACGAGTAAATTAACCCTCAGACACAGCCCACTGAGTTTCTCGCCGGATCTTCTCAGTTGGTCGTGTTTCCGATCCGGTGGTAGATTCTGCGAAGCACGGCTCTTGCTAGGGTTCGTGTTAGCAACGTCGTCAGGTTTGAGCCCCGTGAGCTCATCTACTAGTTACGGTTACGCTGGAATAGCCTCTCAAGGCTACCAGCTTAGGTAGGAAAAAAAAAACACAGTCCTTCTCACAAGGGCCAGAACTAAGCGGAATTTGACAAGCAAGCGAGGTTGCGACAAGGCCGCACCACAAACGAATTAACATTTTTTATATTGCGCACTTATTACAAATTAATTATGTGAATTGGGCAATTTGGAAAGGTTAGCAACATGTTCTTCCTCGATTAGACACGACCCGGCCGCTGAAGGTCTCGCGCGAGCGTGACGTCAGACTGGTTACCAAAGCAATTTTAATCAAAATGAATTAGGTGTTATATAGGATAGGATAGTATGATTCGGCTGCGATCAAGCTGAAGTTGATGACTTGTTAACTACGACACTGCGGGGTCTGTGGTGGTCGGAGTTCTTGACGCGCTGACGATGCAGTGTAAAAGCTGTTGGCCCAACGTAGGTCATCGGTTTGGGATGTTTACTGGCGGTAGGACCTCTTGTGAGTCCGCGCGGGTAGTTACCACCATTTTGCCTATTTCTGCCGTGAAGCAGTAACGCGTTTCGGTTTGAAGGGTGGGGCAACCGTTGTAATTGTATTTGAGACCTTAGAACTTATATCTCAATGTGGGTGGCACATTTACTTCGTAGATGTCGTTGGGCTCCGGTAACCACTTAACACCAGGTGGGCTGTGAGCTCATCCACCCATCTAAGCAATAAACAAATAAAAAATGTAACGACAAAGGGAAAATCTCCCAACGAACGGGTGATGTTTGGTAGACCGACAGCCGACATATTTTTTTTTAGGAAATATTACTTATGGCCCTTTTTAGTTTCACCAGGACAGGTGGACGAGCTCAGTCAGGAGGGCTGGAATTTGTTAACAGCTGCCCGAGCGCTCAGAAGACCTAACAACTCAAGGGCAACTGCTTCGCGAATCAAGTCCAAATGTTGTTGTTCGGAACTTGTGTATATACAAACTATCTTGAAAATGTCTATAATCAGTTTAACGCATCAGTCACGTTATGTCTTCTGTTCTATGCTAGCTATCCGCTGCAAATTTATGTGTTATTAGATATACATTTTTGACTGTCTAGTGACTAAATATTATTATAGTTATTAAGGATATTATAACTGAATGCGGTCTGATTTTTCATTACACGATGTTATTACTTCATCGTGTACGTACTTTAGAGTTTTATCAGCTATTGTGAAATTGTGTTAATAAGGATTTTATAATTTTTTCATTGAATCATGTTTCAATTGCTCCCATTTTGAATTGCAAAATGTAATCGACTGTTGCATCAAAGATATGGAAAATTCTTAACAATCTCTGACGCGCTTCTGTTACGGTATCCACACTGGTTTTTTTACGAGTGGTAAGACGTGTGTGAGTCCGCACGGGTAGGTACCACCACTTTGCCTATTTCTGCCGTGAAGCAGTAATGCGTTTCGGTTTGAAAGGTGGGACAGCCGTTGTAACTATACTGAGACCTTAGAACTCATATGTCAAGGTGGGTGGCATTTACCTTGTGTCTATTATTATTTTCCTACCTATTCTAGTAACCTCGAGGGGCTATTTTAGATTCACCGAGCTAGTAAGTGTGCTCACGGGGCTCAAACCTGACGACGTTGCTAGCACGAATCCTAGCAAGAGCAGCTCTTCGCAGAATCTACCACCGGATCGGAAACGTGACCCACTGAGAAGATCCGGCGAAAAACTCAGTGGGCTGTGTCTGAAGGTTAACTTACTCGCCGAGCGCTTTCGTCGCGAGCGACGGGTTCGGCGAGCACGGTGACCGGTGCTTGAGACACCTAAAAGCACCATTAGTGGATCGGGAGGATCTGAAATGACGTGTTTTGGGCGACGTCGATTGTTTACCATTTGGTCCGCAGGATCGGCTGTTTTTTTTAAATTGCCTTTGTAGGCAGACGGGAATATGGCCCACCTGATGGTGAGTGGTTACCGTCGCCCATGGACTTCAGCAATGCCAGGGGCAGAGCGAAGCCGCTGCCTACCGCTTAATACTCTGTAGTTCCCGGCGGCCACAAAGAGAGGATTCTGGTGTCGAGCTGTCTATGGGCTTCGATAACCATTTAACACCAGGTCGGCGTGAGTTCGTCCACCCATCGAAGCAATAAAAGAACTAGTACATATAACTGTATGTTATTATAATTTATGCCGTCAGTTCAGTGTCCGTTGCGGCGTGCCGCCCACGCCTGGAGCCGACACGTTAAGGCTGGTCAGTTTGCTAAAACAATTTCCTTCATTAGCGGCTCCGACCCGAGCGACCGGCTCACGCGTGGCCGCACATTGTACGCCACTATTGTCCGCTGCACATTTTACTTTTTATTTTAATTGCATAGATAATGGACGAACTCAAAGCCCACCTGGTGATAAATGGTTACCGGAGATTAGACATCTAAAACGTAAATGCCGCCACCCACTATGAGATATGAGTTCTAAGGTCTCAGTATAGTTACAACGGCTGTCCCACCCTTCAAACCGCATTATTGCTTCACGGCACGGCTTATTTCTGGTACAAAACCGCTATATATGTTTTGTTTGGGATACAATAAAATTGGTATCGACTATGATGACAACTTAAAAACGATCGAGCCGTGAACTCGTACGAGAGGCGTGAGAACATGCAGTTATTTCTTAAGCATTACGCATTCACAAAACGTATTATGTAAAACTGTGTGGGTATACGATAAACCGCTTTGCTCGTGACGATTTAAGATGGGTTTTAGCTTATCCGGTCTGGATTCGCTATCGGTTCAACGACCGAGCTACGAACGCACACACGCGAGACTATAAATAGACTGTGTTTCTTAGCAAAAAACTACATATGCATAGGTTTTTTTATTGCTTATATGGGTGGAAGAGCTCACGGCCCACCTGGTGTTAAGTGGTTACTGGAGCCCATAGACATCTACAACGTAAATGCGCCTCCCACCTTGTGAAATAAGTTCTAAGGTCTCAAGTATAGTTACAACGGCTGCCCGGGCCTTCAAGCCGGAACGCATTACTGCTTCACGGCAGGCGGGGTGGTGATACCTACCAGTGCGGACTCACAAGACGTCCTATCACCCTCCTACCACCATAGATGGCGTTGTACTTCTCGAGCGCTCTAGGTGGTACTAGATCCTTCGATATTCGTTCGACTATTCGGCGATAAATGGCGTTACTCTTACTGGCGTAACAATATTATACAATTCGATTGTATTGGTTGACGATTTAATGTGCGACTGGCTTACTTCATACTGGCTCGATACATTGAAACCTTATTACACATGCATGTTAAGCTAACTTCAGCCGACACAGTATACATCAGAATGAATAAACAATAAAATACTTAATTGCGTTTTCTGTGATCTATTATGAAAAAACATTTAAAGCCCTGAATCTCTTTCAAAATTAATATTTTAAACAGTATTATTATACTGTACAAAACTCTCTTTTCACTAAATGACAAACATCTGAGGGATTCCGTCTAAGAAAAATCTTATCTTAACTAAATAAAAGTTTTTCTTTAAGTAAAGATTATATCCAAGAACAGAAATTAGCGGCTTGAATTATTGAATTCGAGTTTTATTCACCGTTAGTCCGAGGCTAACTCGGACTGCGGCTGCCTTGTCAAGGAACCGATTCGACAATTTGTTTTACATATTCACACCTCAATACATTGAACTTGTCTAAGTCCACAACTATCCCATGTTACAATGTGTTTTGGGCTTCGGAAACATGAAGATTGCAAATGCTAAATAAGTTCAATAACACTCATTGATTTCGATCGATAATCGAGCTGGCTTACAAGTTCAGACCAGATTCTAGTCTGTTATTCTGGGCGGGTAAAAGGGTCCGCTTAATAGGTATTGGATGTCCAAGTTGACCAAACTCTTAAGAACTTAGGGTCAGGAAACACAGCGGAAGACTGTCAACTACAAAGCTGGAAGAAAGGAGATGAAAATGTCTTGAAAGGTAGGAAAGTCGAGCTCCGTAGAGATGGTTTGAATCATCATGATTCATTCTCACAGAATTTTTTCCATTGTCTATGGAAGCAGACCAGTATACCTGATGGAGGGTAGTTGTTGTCATTGATGGACGTTACCAATGCCAGGGAGGCGCTTAGGGCTCTCCGCTAATCCTCATTTGAAGAAGAGCATGTTGTAGCGCTTGGGAAAGGCCGTGGAGGGGAATTCATTCCTAAGCTTTCTGAAGTGATAAAAAATGACTTTGAACGTGAATACGCTTACAATACAACTTCTATGATTATGATTTCCTTTTAATAGCACGTGTCTCGTAAACGGGTAAATGCGTAAGGTAATGTGATTTCACTTTGCATTCACCACCGCGCCTGATCACCGTTTCGAATGGGCGTCCGATTGCTGTCCGTCTGCGTGTCAAATTACGGGGTGCGGTGCCAGTCGTCAGTACGCACCGTTGATCGACACGACGAGTCCGAAGGTCGCTTGGTGATGTACTAACTCTTATTACGGCCGCACCGTTTGATTGACGAATCTTATTTGGGTCAAAATGAAGGAACTTGTTAAGGATCAATGGCGCAGATACGCGATTTTGCGTACGCAGTATACTATTATAGTCGTTGGCTGCAGCTTTTTAACTAGAACAGGGCCCTGTCTGTCTAACTCCTAAATGGTCAGAAGTACAGACATGAAATGTCATTCAAAGTGTGACCATTAAAGCCAATTTTTTTAATGCTTTTTAATGTGAAGTGCCCACTGAGCTTCTCGCCGTATCTTCTCAGTGGGTCGCGTTTCCAATCTGGTGGTAGATTCCGCGAAGCACTGCTCTTGCTAGGGCCAGTGTTAGCAACACTCCGGTTTGAGCCCCATGAGCTCACCTACACGCTAGGGTAACGTTGAAATAGCCTTTAAAGGCTATTCTAATCTATCCTCTCGTAACCTAGCATAGGTGGGAAAAAGTGCACATTTCGAAATTTTGAGTTCTACGTGCATGAACTAGTCTTAGTCCATCTAGTATTGAGTTATCGGAGCCCTTCACACGTGTATTGGCTACTGCAGTTCCCCATCTATTCCTGTGGGTTACATGAAAATCGGAGCTTTCAGATGAAATTTCTTTATTGCGCAGACGAGTTCCTCTGGTATTGAATGGTAAGGTGAGAGTCCTTCAGACATCAGGTCGAAGTTATCATCATTATTGTATTGTATAATGGCTGCCCCACCCTTCAAATCGGAACGCATGACCACTTCGCGCAGAAATAAATAGAGAAAACGGCGGTGACTAAGTGGCATTTACCGACATCTATATTATTTGACAACTAAGTTGCTTATGAGTACGTATCTATCTGGAAAATTTTGTTGCATGACTGTGGGATCCGAAGTTCAGACTCGTCACTACGCACCGGGTGTGTTATCGTTATAAGCCGCGGCGATATTAATGAATGCACGAAATATACATTCCGTTTGCGATAAAGAAAAAAGAAAATGATAATTATCTACGCAAAATTTCTAATGTACAATTAACTCTCCTATAACACGGTAAATACGGTCCTACAAAGACGCGTGCTGTGCGAAACCGCGTTATATGAGATTAGAAGCCACTACAAAAAGGAGAGTAATTTTTCTAAACGAAACATCTCAACTATGCCTGTAAGTATTTCTTTAGCTATTATACATCAAAATAAGCAGTAAAAATTTCAATTATTCCCATATATTGTGTGTTCATATTGCATAAAGTAATTTTCGAAATAATTTTAAACAAAAATCTTGTTATCGTGTTGTAGAATTACCGTGTTATAAGAGGGCCTTGGGGAATTTTTCGTGTTAGTATAGTAGGGCTACCTGTAAATGTAGTATTCATTAGGTCTCGGGAATACCGAAAATAATGCTTTATATAAAAATTGTTTTTATTTATTGCTTAGATGGGTTGACCAGCTCACAGCCCATCTGGTGTGATGTGTGACATCTACAACGTAAATGCCACCCACCTTGAGATATGAATTTTCTTGGCTGCACCCTTGCTCGCCCACCTACCCTGGTAAAACTGGAAAGGCCTCCGGGCCACCAATAATCTCTCAAACATAAAAAAGATATAAGTTCTAAGGTTACTATAGTTACAACGGTGGCCTTACCCTTCAAACCGAAACGCATTACTGCTTCAGGGCAGTGGCTTTATAAAATCACATATTGTAAGTCTGGTCGTTTGCTATGTCCCCGTTGTGGATAACAAACAACCAAACGATTCGTTCCGGGTAATATTAGTTCGCGGACGTTATTTAGGTCCTCATATTTATAATTCTTGCGCCGGGCGGTCGGTGTGTAAGCGAGACGATCGTATGTGGGTCGACTTTCACCCGGAGTGACGTGTGCGACGGACCATTGTTGTGGACGTTCGCGTACCATAACATCTAGAGTGTGTGTAGACGTGCATGTGTAGAGGAAACCTTTTTTTAATTGCCCTTGTATGCAGACGAACATATGCAATGCAGAGCCAAGCCAAGCTAGCGTTAAGTACTCTCCACAAGCCTCGCTTGAAGAAGGACATGTCATAGCGCTCGGGAAACACCGTGGAGGGGAGCCCATTTCATAGCCGGATGGTACGTGGCAAAAAAGATCTCTGGAAACGCACTGCGGATGAACGCAGTGGCTCCAGGTGGTATGGACGAACTCTGATGGCGGGCTGTGCGATGGTAAAAGCTATTATAGATGATGGTATCATCTCAAACAATTCCTCAGAACATTCCTAAATGATTCCTTAGACAGACCGTAGACGAAACATCCTGAATGTGCTTGTATACATTTCGAATACCTGCCCTAATCTTCAGTGTGCTTAGTTCGAGTTTTTTACGTTTTCGATAGCATAAAAGTTAACTCTAATTTGTATGGAGTTAGAACAGCGTCCCTAGCAGCAAACGAAGGGAAGCTGTTCCAACTTCATACGAATTTGAGTTAAAAAACTCGCACAAAGCACATAGACCAGACACCTTCCGCTCGGTATACAAAAGGACCCTTTCGTAGTGTTGTCGACGTTGCCCAAAACACGTCATTACGGATCCTCCCGATCCATTAACGATGCTTTTAGGTACCACAAGCACCGGTCACTGTTCTCGTTTCGACGAGTAAATTAACCCTCAGACACAGCCCACTGAGTTTCTCGCCGGATCTTCTCAGTGGGTCGCTATTCCGATCCGGTGGTAGATTTTGCGAAGCACTGCTAGTGCTAGCAACACTCCGGTATGAGCCCTGTGAGCTCACCTACGTGTTAGGGCGAAGCTGAAATAGCATCTCAAGGCTATCAGCATAGGTAGGAAACAAAACGTAGTGTCAATAATACAATAACTGTCGTTCGTATTCCTTGCCGGTACGATCGCAATTAAACAGATAAATAATTATCCCGTCTAATTCGTTTATAAGATGTGTAAATTACGTATTAGAGTCGCGCACGGAGACGACGGAGCGTAAAGTATCTTTGATGTAAAAATTGCGAAAGAACGCATCGCGCCAAACAGAGCGCGTCCACAGGCAATTTCTCCGAAACTAATGCTTTTTGACGCCGCTCTTAAGAGTTTTGTACTGGCTTCTTGATGTCGGTGTCTCTGGACATAACGTAGAGCAGAAAACAACGATATATACTCTTGGAGGTTTGCGTATTAAGACGATCTTCTTCTCATTCAGTGGACGTAACCAGAGGGAGGTTTTGTTAGTGTCCTTAAAGGAAGAATATTATACGGTAGTTCTGATGGTGGTTAGTCACTGGTCGCCCAAAGATTGGAGTGGAGTTGAGCCGCTATCTATAAGCTACTGAGACAGCTCGCTTGGAACCTCTTCATCTATGAAGGAACTTTGGTTTTCTCCGTGTTAGTTCCACTGGGAATACTCTGAGAGTTTTTATTTTGAGATGACACCATCATCTTGTTTTTACCATCGCACCGCCTAGTCCCGAAGGTTCATCCATACTACTTCGACCAACTACGTTTGTTTTCCAAACGAGGTTTTCGGAGAATACTTAGCAGCAGGTAGCGGTTTGCCAGTGTCGCTAGCACTGCTGACGTTCGTGACCAACCGTGACCACATACCATCAGATTGGTTGTATGCTCGTCGCCTTCCAAACCTAATTTTTATCGACGCGCCTCTAATCACCAGAGTAGATACATCCTCACCTGGAACCACTGCTCTCATCGACTAATTCATTTTTTTTATTGCCTTTGTAGGCAGACGAGCCTACGGCCCATCTGATGTTGAGTGGTTACCATCGCTCATGGACTTCAGCAATGCCAGGGGTAGAGCCAAGCCACTGCCTACCGTTAAATACTATCCACAAGCCTCGTTTGAAAAAGAACATATCCTAGCGCTCGGGAAACACCGTGGGGGGGAGGTCATTCCAAAGCCGGATGGTACGTGGCAGAAATGATCTCTGGAAACGCACTGTGGATGAACGCTAACCTGCCTACCGTTAAACATAATGAACAAATGCCGCGACACACGTTTCTTCTATGGAGACTCCAAGAGTTTCTTACTGGTGGTAGGACTTCTTGTGAGTCCGCACGGGTAGGTACCACCACCCTGCCTATTTCTGCCATGAAGCGGTAATGCGTTTCGGTTTGAAGGGTGGGGCAGCCGTTCTAACTATACTGAGACCTTAGAACTCATATATCAAGGTAGGTGGCGCATTTATGTTGTAGATGTCTATAGACTCTAGTAACCACTTAATACCAGGTGGGCTGTGAGCTCGTCCACCCATCTAAGCAATAAATAAAAAACAGTTAGCCACTGGCTTGGTTGTCTCACGCATTCAGATGCCATTATATCCAGTCCCCGTCCAAATCACCAGCACACCCCAGCGTACACTCACCAGCATCGGTATGTTGGGCACGACGACCGCATCGTCGTCCATCCCGTTGCTCATCTCCGGCTGGAAGGTGTACGTCCTCTTGTAGTGGAAGGACAGCGTGCCATTCTCGTTGTCTGTTATGTTGATCTTCTCCCACTCCTCACTGTTGGCGATAAAAGAGATTCATTAGTAACGCACGCGCATTTTAAATTCGAAGATGCTGTTAATTCGTGTTTGTCTTAAAAACGTCATAAATACGAAAGTTTGTGATCGTTGATGTGTGGTTTGTTATTAAAAACCACATTAGTGGGAAATTTACGCTCAGAAATAAATGAGTCAATCATACTATTTCACAATATAATAATATTAACAAGAAACGGAGAAAACGAAGCTAGGCACTAAGAGATAGTAGTTAACGAGCTCACAGCCCACCTGGTGTTAAGTGGTTACTGGTTACATCTACAACGTAAATGCCGCCACTCACCTTGAGATATGAGCTCTAAGCTCTCAGTATTTTTTTTTTTTTTTTTTTTTATTGCTTAGATGGATGGACGAGCTCACAGCCCACCTGATGTTAAGTGGTTACTGGAGCCCATAGACATCTACAACATAGACGCGCCACCCACCTTGAGATACAAGTTCTAAAGTCTCAGTATAGTTACAACGGCTACCCCACCCTTCAAACCGAAACGCATTACTGCTTCACGGCAGAAATAAGCAGGGCGGTGGTACCTATCCGCGCGGACTCACAAGAGGTCCTACCACCAGTAATTACGCAAATTATAATTTTGCGGGTTTGATTTTTATTACACGATGTTATTCCTTCACCGTGGAAGTCAATCGTAAACATTTGTTGAGTACATATTTCATTAGAAAAATTGGTACCCGCCTGCGGGATTCGATCACCGGTGCATCGCTTCAACACAAATGCACCGGACGTCTTATCCTTTAGGCCACGACGGCTCTCAGTATAGTTACAACGCATTACTACTTCACTTCAGAAATAGGCAGGGCGGTGGTACCTACCCGTGCGGACTCACAAGGGGTCCTACCACCAGTAATTACGCAAATATGGGAATAACCGAAATTTTACTGCACGCGTTTACGGAAAAACACTCAATGGCAGTGGATACGTCGCTTCATAAGCCACTTTATTTATTTATTTATTTATTACACTTCATGTAAAATTTACATTGGCGGACTTAATGCCTAAGGCATTCTCTACCAGTCAACCAAAGGTAGTGCAGAGTGGATAGTGGTGGGTGCAATGAAATTTATATTAAGTTACAAAAAGTATATACATACATACATACACACATACATACATATAATAGTTTATATAGTATTAAAAGGAATATATTAATAAATTTACGGTACTCTATTAATAAAATATGGCCCTTTCCCAGTTCCTAATAAACTAATCTAGCTTAAACAGTTCTCCACACGTACATTACGACTCGTAATTAAATCTGACATCGATTCGTTTAATTCGAATGATAATAACAATCGATTATGTGTTTTAAGAAACGATCAACATTCAACGAATAATCGACACGAAATATGTTATTAATTGATTATTAATTGACATTGTTAACGCTGGACGTAATGAATCATCTAGAACTCGATCAACAGAGATTTGTGGTTGCATCCACCGCAGTCGAATTCCTCAAATAATTATCGCTCACGAATGAATTATTCAAAGAAATACCTATTCTACAGATCCGACGTCAATCTTTCGAAATTAATTAATTCAAAAGTAACAATTAAATCTTAGGTTCTTTTAATTTGTTTTACAAATGAGATCATTCCGTAAACTTTACGGTTTACGTGGCCATTCGTAACCAGTAATTAGCTATCTTTCATAACTACCTTTAATACGTCAACTCGTCGTGGCCTAAAGGATAAGACGTCCGGTGCATTCGTGTCAAGCGAGATGCACCGGTGTTCGAATTTCGGTGTACCAATTTTTCTAATGAAATACGCGTACTTAACAAATGTTCACGATTGACTTTCACGGTGAAGGAATAACATCGTGTCACAAAAACCAAACCCGCAAATTTATAGTTTGCGTAATTACTGGTGGTAGGACCTCTTGTGAGTCCGCGCGGGTATGTACCACCACCCTGCCTATTTCTGCCGTGAAGCAGTAATGCGTTTTGGTTTGGTGGGCAGCCGTTGTAACTATACTGAGACCTTGGAACTCATATCTCAAGGTGGGTAACGCATTTACGTTGTAAATGTCTACGTGCCCCGGTAATCACTTAACATCAGGTGGGCTGTGAGCTCGTCCATTCATGTAAGCCATAAAAAAGAAAAAAAAAACATTCCTGGCGAGGTTGCCCGAGAGAGATCGTGTAAACGATAAGACGGCTAATTATTTTCATTGATAATATAATTACTAGGTTACGATGGAGCACGGCACATTATTGAACACGCACGTGCCAGACAATCCTATACGGATTGTATGTAAGGGAAAATGTATTGAAATATATGAATATGAAAAAACCTTTGTTCAAAACTCTTTAGTTTTTAAAAACAATTTCTCTTCAGTGTCACAGAGTGAAGTATGGCATTCAGTAAAACAGAGAGTTCAGTTTTGCACAGTTTATTAATACTGTTTACTGTTTAATTTTTAATATTATTTTTAAAAGAGACTAGCTGTACCCGTCCGCTTCGCTGGGCATTATAATTAACATTATTATTTCTCACCCCCACAAAGATTCTCATCATTAACGCCCCCGCAACTGGTGTAGGGAGTCCAACACTCATATAAATATTAACCTATCCATTAAGTACATGTATTTTCTACATGGGTAGGTACCAAGTTTCAAGTCAATCGGATGCATGGTTCAGTAGTTATAACGGAACATCCGTAAAAACCACCCTCAGACACAGCACACTGAGTTTCTCGCCGGATCTTCTCAGTGGGTCGCGTTTCTGATCCGGTGGTAGATTTTGTGAAGCACGGCTCTTGCTAGGGTTCGTGTTAGCAACGTCGTCAGGTTTGAGCCGCGTGAGCTCACCTATTAGTTTGAAATAGCCTCTCCAGGCACTCAGCTGAGGTAGGAAAAAAAATGTATAAATTTGCTTACGAGTAAACATACGGTCCGAGCTCGTCCAGTATCGGCTTGGAGCCGTTGTTGAGGAACTCGTCAGCGTTGGTCACGTTGTACACGTAGACCTTGACGAAGGGCCGCACCGGAGGCCGCGCCCACCACTCGAACGTCATCGAACCTGGGCGAAGCACCAGCTCCTGCGAACAATAAACATTTCATAAGTAAATAAACAAACCGTGAACCTTTAATCTGTTACGCGCTGGGTTTCGTACTAAAGTACAACTTTATAATTGTATTTAACACTTAGAACACTCACAGAACACTTTACAAATCGTAGTTCAATTATTCCGCTTCGCTTCAGGTGATCCGTTCGCTGTTTCGCTTCGAGTAGTTCCGATTACTGACTGACTTCGGACCATCTCTACAACGCTTTGATGGCTTAAAACATTGCTCTTTTACTGCGAAATTGAGACTTCGATGTCTCAACGCGGAGACCTCATCCACATCGTTATGACCACAAGCACCACCGCTTAAGCTGACGATGTAAATGGCATTGTCAATCGAACTAGAGGGTTGGAAGGTAACATAGAATACAACAGCAAGATATTTTGGTTCTTCCTATTTGGTTTATTGACAAAACTTTATACGATCAACTTCGATCATACGTCACTGATATCCGTGACCGCGGAAAGCACGAAGATATATTTGACGTTTTAACCGATTTAGGTATTTCAAAGTTACCGTCGCGTCGAAAAATGAAATTCTAATCGCCCGAGCGGTCAAATCCGGGGCGGCTCCGGCGTTCGCCTAAAGAAGTTATCGCAATACTTGCCATGGAAACGTATGCGCATAATTTAAGCTTAGATTTAGCAACGTAATATGACCAAATAGTTGCAGGTTGCAGCCTGCAATCGTCATGATTTCGTCATGGCTCGGCTATAAAGTAATTGTTTGTCAAGATCTGCAGAGGAAGCGCGGACCAGATGCCGCTAAAACCAGCAATGGACATCATTTATTGTGTATGACGGAGTGACTTGTTCCGTGGTGTTTTAAAAATAATGACGTCACCATTGTTGATGACGTCGGTGCATGATGACGGCGCGACCGACACCGCGTTGTTATTACAAATGATGATTCTGTTCGTTATTGTTATTGACTTTTGTAGTGGCCGTAATGAAGACTCACTTTTCCAATAAATTCCATTTATTGCTTTTCAAGTGTACAGCGATAACAATAGAGAGCTCCGCTCCGTTCGACTGATCGAGCCAGAATGTAATGAGCATTTTTTTTTCCTACCTAAGCTGATAGCCTTGAGAGGCTGTTAAGAAACCTATTTGACAATAAGTCGGCTGAATTACTTCCACAACCCAAACGTCATGTATTCCGATACAATTTTTCACAATCAGGGAAAAGTAACAGTAAATTTACTTCTTCAAAATTAAAACTGTCATTTTTCCTCGCGCATCTTTTTTTAACTTATAAACTTAACACTGTCTCGATGTAAAAAAAAAAAAAATTTCAAAAGTGGTAAGCCGTTAGAAACTCATCTCTAGAGACATAATAACGAAAATCAACAAGGACTGTACCTTTTGTGCATATGACAGGGAACTATTCAAAAATATTTAACAAAACTCTATTCTAATTTAGCGCCTCAATTATATATAACTAGAACAATGCATAACTATGAATTAATTTTAATGCTATTAAATTTAATTATATTGTTATGCATATCTGATGTTAAGTAATTAATTGCGTTCTTCAATTTTAATTGCATCAATCAAATTACTATGCACATTCACACAAATTAGAGTGTCTTCGTTTCATTACACGCCAATATAAAATTAATACAAATGCAAAACATTAAATAAGACAGTACCTACAATGGGCGTTCTTAACGCTAGGAACGATCTCTTCCACACAATCATGGATGAACTAGATTTATCTAAGAAAAGAAATTAACCGCGTTGTATTTAGAGATTGAAAAAGTAATCTTTATATATATATTTCTTCTGTGCGAGTGTTTGTCACTGAACTCCTCCTAAACGGCTGGACCGATTTTTATGAAATTTTCTGTGTATCTTCAGATGGATTCGAGAATAGTTTAGATTTACAAATCAGCGCGACAAATGGCACTGAAGTCAGTATCTAGGTTATTTACCTTTTCTAGAAATAATTTATATGGCAAAACAACGTTTTCCGGGCCAACTAGTATATAAATGAATATCAACAGTATGGTGATAGTATTATGGTGTTATTATCATCATCATTCTCCTGCCCTTTTCCCAGTCACCTGGGGTCGGCGCAACATGTTTTCTCCTTCCATACTCCTCTATCATATACCATTTCTTCGCTCACTCCCCTCTTAAACATGCCGTCTTTCACGCAATCCATCCATTTCTTCTTAGGTCTACCTCTTCCTCTATATCCTTCCGCATTCATAGTTAACACTCTCTTACCAAACTCATTTTCATTTCGTCTCATCACATGTCCATACCATCCCAAAAGCGCACTTCTCAATGACACTATAACTATATTTCACAAAAAATAACTAAACAATTTGTGGATAAATATCACATTTTTACACAAAGAATACCTATGATAAATGCAATATTATGGACATACTAATGATATAGATTAAAAAGTTTTTTTATTTGCCTATATGGGTGGACGAGGTCACAGCCCACCTTACAAGCGATTACGGAAGCCCATGGACATCAACAACGTAAATGTCGCCATCCAGCTTGGGACGCGAATTCTAAGTCTCAATTTTACAATACAACTCCTGGCCGACTCTTCAAATCGGTATTACCGCTTCACGGCAGAAATAGGCAGGGTGGTGGACCCTACCTACCCGTGCGGACTCACAATAGTACCTTAAATAAATTGACAACTAATCGTTAAAATAATTCTCCTTGACCAGTCGTTTGAAGGGATTCAATGCTCCAGTGAAATAGTGGCTTTTTTTTACCACTCTACCTCTGAAATAGTGGCTTTTTCATTATTTCTATCCTAGTAACCTCAAAGAGTTATACTAAGTTCTACATGTAAACGAACTCACGGGGTCAGCCTAGTGGATCTAACACTGGCCCTAGCAAGAGCAGTGCTTCGCAGAATCTACTACCGGATCGGAAACGCGACCCACTGAGAAGATCCGGCGAGAAACTCACTGGGTTGTGAGATATAGTATTTTTCTTTTGTCGTACGCCGTCTTAAAAATTCCCGTTCACGTTATCTATATCTATACTAATTATAAATCTACAGTGGTTTTTACGGATGTTCCGTTATAACTACTGAACCGTGCATCCGATTAACTTGAAATTTGGTATCCATGTAGAAAATACATGTACTTAATGGGTTAATATTTAAATGAGTGTTGGACTCCCTACACCAGTTGCGGGGGCGTTAATGATGAGAATCTTTGTGGGGGTGAGAAATAATAATGTTAATTTTAAATGCCCAGTGAAGCGGACGGGTACAGCTAGTTTTATTCTAAGGTCATTTTAACGGTTATCCGTAGAAAATTCTAGAGACAAATAACACGTTTTAACAATTAGTAATAGTGTCTGTTTGAGCGCGGTCTGTTGTCTCTATGACGACCGAACGGGGTCAAGGTGGTTTTGTCGATGGAAGGTTTCGCAAGAAACTCACCGTGGACTAAAGAAACTCTTAGTATCTTTGATACATTGAAGGCGTTTGATGAAATTCAAACGTATCCATCTAATGTTAGAGTTGATTTCGTTTTGCAGTCGATCTTGACTTGTTTTTTTTTTATTGCTTAAAGGGGTGGACGAGCTCACAGCCCAGCTAGTGTTAAGTGATTACTGGAGCCCATAGACATCTACAACATAAATGCGCCACCCACCTTGAGATATAAGTTCTAAGATCTCAGTATAGTTACTACGGCTGCCCCACCTTTCGAACCTTCCTTGTGTAGGAGGATATTCCATGGTGAGCGTTTAGTGGCAAACATGAGAGAAATAACAAAATGGAGTGATCTTCAAAACATTAAAACCGATGCACATATTGCAGTAATACAATCAGAATCGGAATGCAGACCACTCGGAATATAAACCAGAAAATCGAGTTTCATTTTAATTAAACTAAAAACGTGTCTTTCGTCATTAATTTTATATTTTATGAAGCATCAATGCAATGTGGAGGTAGGTAGTTGGCTGGAAACTTCCGCGAAGCGGTTCGAAGTTGACCGTCAATGGATTTTAAGCTTTGGAATAAAGAAACAATAAAGCGGATATCTTCCACCGAGCTGGTGATATTGCTCGGTAGACCGACGTTCCGAATGTTCTTATTCAGTGTGCTTAGTGCGAATTTTTTTTACGTTCTCGACAGCGTAAAAGTTAACTCCCATTTGTATGCAGTTGGAACAGCGCCCCTAGCGGCTAACGTAGGCAAACGTTTTAACTCCATACAAATTTTAGTTAACTTTTACGCGATCGAGAATGTTAAAAAACTCGTTCTAAGCGCACCGAACGTGTATAGTCAATGATGTTATAGTAAAAAGACTATAACATCATTGTGTATAGTAATGTTTATATCGAAGGGTGAAAGGATATTTAATTTTGGTAAAGCGAAATTTTTGCAATTTTACAGGAAGAGCCATTTAAAGCATAAATTTGGAAAAAATATACTAACAACAAAAACTTCTTCAGCTATTTAAATGGGGTACACCAAGGTTAATTTTACCATTCCTGATCCTGCGGAAAGAATGGAAAGCAGTTGACGTCGCCCAAAACACGTCATCTCGGATCCTCCCGATCCACTAACGGTGCTTCTAGGTACTTCAAGCACCGGTCACCATTCTCATCGAACCCGTCGCTTGCGACGAAGGGCTCGACGAGTAAATTAACCCTCAGACACAGCCCACTGAGTTTCTCGCCGGATCTTCTCAGTGGGTCGCGTTTCCGATCCGGTGGTAGATTCTGCGAAGCACGGCTCTTGCTAGGGTTCGTGGTAGCATCGTCGTCAGGTTTGAGCCCCGTGAGCTCACCGACTAATTAAGGTTCCGCTGGAATAGCCTCTCTAGGCTACCAGATTAGGTAGGAAAAAAAAACAAAAGTTAATTTTACTGGTGGTAGGACGTCTTGTGAGTCCGCACGGGTAGGTAACAAGACCTTACCTATTTCTGCCGTGAAGCAGTAGTGCGTTTCGGTTTGAAGGGTGGGGCAGCCGTTGTAACTATACTTGAGACCTTAGAATTTATACCTCAAGGTGGGTGGCGCATTTACCTATTTCTGCCGTGAAGCAGTAGTGCGTTTCGGTTTGAAGGGTGGGGCAGCCGTTGTAACTATACTTGAGACCTTAGAATTTATACCTCAAGGTGGGTGGCGCATTTAAGTTGTAGATGTCTATGGGCTTAACGCCAGGTGGGCTGTGATGAGCTCGTCCACCCATCCAGGCAATAAAAAATAATAATTAAATGTGTGTACCTCCTTAAAACCGTAAAAATCATTTAGAGTCGTCGTGTTCGTGAGCTTATAACACAGTTTCCCGTTACCCATCACCTCAGTTGCATATTAATCGTCCTCATTGCCCCAGGCCAAGGTTCGATACGCTCAATCGAGCATCGACTCGCTTTCCAACGTGACTCTTGGTTACCGTGCGTTATTAGTATGACCAATAGTCGGGTAGGTACCACCGCCCGGCCTATTTCTGCCGTGAAGCAGTAATGCGTTTCGGTTTGAAGGGTGGAGCAGCCGTTGTAACAATACTTGAGACCTTAGAATTTATATCTCAAGATGGGTGGCGCATTTGCGTTGTAGATGTCTATGGGCTCCGGTAACCACTTAACGCCAGGTGGGCTGTGAGCTCGTCCACACATTTATGCAATAAAAGAAGAAAGAATAAGGGTGGCCCTATGTACTTCATCAAGACAGGACCATCTATAAGGTTTTGCTGCTGATTGAATCTTCCGAATGTTATGTGTACCGGAAACTCACAAACGAGACGAGGCCGTGCAGACCCTGAATATCAGATATCTTCAGCAAGAACGATGGGCGTAGTGATTCCCGTGACACAGACGAGCTCTGCCGAGTTCGACGTGCTACCTAACCTAAACAACAGCCCGCTGAGTTTCTCGCCGGAACATCTTAGTGGGTCGCGATTCCAATCCGGTAGTAGATTCATTCGCGAAACAGCTACACTTGAGTTGTTAGGTCTCCCTTGGAGGCGCTCGTGCAGCTGTTAGCAAATCCCACCCCTCCTGGCTGAGCCCTTGCTCGCCCACCTGCCCTGGTAAAACTGGAAAGGCCTCCGGGCCACCAGTAACGTCTCAAACATAAAAAAGACAAGCTCTGGTCCTTTGGGGTTGATTGTTGAAACAAAAATACTCACATGGTCTATGAAGAGTCGAATCCAAGTCCCGAGGAATATGGCAATGACTATGCCTAGGAGGAGTAGGATGACTGCTGATGCGAGCACGAACCCTGGAAATTGAACACGAGTTTTTATATTTGTTTTCTATTCCCTAGATAAGGGGACGAGGTCACAGCTCATCTGATGTTGTGTTTACCGGACCCCGTACACATTACAAGTTCTATATCTTAGTTCTGTAGTATGCTGCTCCTCCCTTCAAACCCGAAGTCATTACAGTTAGTTTCGCGGCAGAAATAGGCAGGGCAGTGGTGCAGGCTCACAAGACATTCTACCATCAGTACTGTGCTAATTTATTTTATTTTATTGCATAGATGGGTGGACGAACTTACGGTCCATCTGATGTAAAGTGATTACCGGGGCCCATAGACATCTATAACGTAAATGCCGCAAACCATCTTGATATACGATTTCTAAGGTGTCAGTCATTGCTATAACGACTGCCCCACCCTTCAAACCGAAACGCATTACTGCTTCACGGCAGAAATAGGCAGGATGAGGAATACCCGTGAGGAATCACAAAAGGTCCTACCACCATTTAATAAAAGTTTTATAAGTATAATAGCGATACCTCCGTAGTTTTCGATAACATAAACCGATAATAATCCATATAGTACTTAGTAAAATGAACAAGTTTTCCCTGCTTTGAGCGCATCACGCAAAAGCTACTGGATATAGTATGTTAATATTTTTTTTAATAAGTTCAATTTGAGTTAATAACCGCGTTTACGCGTAGGGCACGATAGAGGGCATTACTAGTTTTCTTTATCGCGCTATCGTCATATGTCATGGTTTGATATAAAAATGTAATTCTTCTTAATTTAAGAGCGGATACAGCAGACAAGATAAATACGTTATTAGCTCTCTGATCAGTCCAACCCACTGAAACGATTCTCAAGTCTCAAATGATTCTCTTCTTCTATTTCTCCACCTTATCCCACTAGGTGGGGTCGGCACAGCTAATATTTCTCTTCCAATTTCGAATCTTTTCTATCTGCTGTCATCTCAATACTCACTCTTCTCTCTCTCTCATATCGTCATTCACACACTCCATCCATGTCTTGTTCGGTCGACCTCATCCCACTCTACCTTGCACTACCATTTCCATACATCTCCTAGTCACATGCATCTTCTCCCTACGCATCACATGTCCATACCACGCTAAGCGCTAACCGTAAGTGAACCACGCTCTTATACTAAAGTATAAGAGCGGAACTTTTTAACTGCCCTCGAAGGCAGGCGAGCATACGGTTCGCCTGATGATTACCGTCGCCTATGGACTTCACCAATGCCAGGGTCAGCGCCAAGCCACTGCCTACCGTTAGACATCAGTATTCTCCGTACTACTCAAGATGAGCCTCCGCTTGTAATGTGTGTGTAGTCCACGAGCAAAGTTCCACGCGAATGTTAGTGTACAAAAATACAAAAGCACTTCACGGTAATCAAATCTATACATCAATTACGATTAGTTCGTTCTGCGTGAAATGAAACGCAAGTCTAAAAATATTTTTCATAAAAAAAATATGGACGAAGTCGTATTGAAATATTGGTCATTATAAATAGGTAGGCGGCGGATTGGCTCTACCCCTGGCATTGCTGAAGTCCATGGGCGACGGTAACTACTCACACCATCAGGTGGGCCGTATGCTCGCTTGCCTGCAAGGGCAATAACAAAAAATAAAATAAAATATTTATTTCAAGCATAAGCTTGTTATAATGTTGTTATTTTTTTTGTAATCACCACTAATTAAGTTAATAACTGATTAATTAACTAGCATTACAATAAAAATAACGCATAAATATCGTAGTTGGCATAGTATTCAAATGTCGACCTACATCTTCTCAAAACAGTAACGTTAGAAAAGTATTTTGAGGGTATCAATAAAAACATAACAAAATTGACGTTTGACTCGTGCACGGATTAATTAAAGATATAGTAGATTGGGGGGAATAGAGATTAGAGTAGAATAGGGACAAATCTGGGATGTCACAATACTCTTATTGAGTTGTTAGATTTAACTTTGTTGAACTGAAATTGACTTTTATTTAGTGTTTAAGATTATTAAATAGTTAAATTTAGTCATCAAAGTTTTGTAACTCATTAAAGATATTAAAAATTTAATTACCTAAAGTTAGGTACTAACCTAACAACTAAATAGTGCCAGTCCTATAAAAAAACTATAATGTCCCCATACGTAACCTGATTCACCCAAAAGCCAAAGTGAATCGGGTCAAGCTAGCTTTTTTTTGTTTTTGTGTATGTTTTGTAATGAACTATGTATAATAATTCGTCGTATATAAAAATTTAAACCTCCGGAACCATTTTAATCTCAATTTTATTGGTATTAACAAGGAAAACTATTGAAAATTTGTGTTGAAATTGGAAAGGGTCACGATTCCCCCCAATATACCGTATAGTCAAAACGCATTATTCTGAGGCGATCCAGCGAGAAACTCAGTGGAAGAATCCATATCAATAAACTTACTTTATCGCCCAGTAAAACATAATTTTCATTGAATATTAGTCAATAGGCTAGTATAATTTGTGCAATGGACAGCATTACCGCTAATAGGTTATTCTTTGAGACAATCGTTTTTACACAGTGGTATTTTAATAGGGATTTTAATAAAAATATGACAGACATCACGCTAAGTCCAGCGGCAAATTGTAGATAAGTGTTGTTTCGGGGCACATGTGCTTAGAGCAATGGCTGCCTCTCACTGTTAATCTTAAATAAAAATATTTCCGACAAACGGTCAAACTATTACGAAAACCAAATAAATATTAAATCGAATGCAACATTACTGGTTATGCAAATAAACTATTTAAACATGTAGTCATGTGTGTCGTCACGATAGGAAATTTCTACGTGACAGAATTTAAAAAATTATTCGGCCATCTTAGAGCTTACGTCAAAAATAGCGCCAAACGTCAGGTTCGGTTGTTTTGTAATTTGTACGTGTAATTGCGAATCTATTATTGCGACTAGCAAGTTCATGTGTGATATTCTCATGTATTAATATTCTACGTTGATCAATAGTATCGAAGTAACAACAGGTTGAATATGGATTGGCTTATTTATTGTCTATTGCGACTATTAAAAACTGCTAATAACACATCGTACTTTGCGCGGGAAGTTTCATATTTCGTTTTTTAATTAAAAAAATGGTTAAATTAAACTGAAAATATCATTATCTGACAATAAACCATTATTTGATTTAATTCGCGCCCAAAGCAAGCAATAAATGCGAACCGGAGAATCTATGAAAAACATTAATATTCAAACGGAAGTTTTAGACATGCATAGTCATTGCAAGTAAATACCAACATAACATACATATTTAAAATGCATTGTACCAACGTAACGAATTAAAATTTTCTATTAAAGCTGAACAAAACCAAATTTTATGTTTGTGAACGCAATGATAAATGTTGCTATAAACAAAAAATTAAATTCCGGTTGCACAAAAAAAAGCTTGTTAAAAATGTAGAATTGGGATGGATCACATAAAATAAAATTATTCCACTCTTGCACTTTTACTCTTCCTTTTTAAAATCTTCTTTATTATAATAATTAAAAAAAGAATTGACCCTTTTTTTACGCCTTGCTCATTTCAATCGTCTTCGCCATCTTCCTTTTCTCTGTCAATCTCTTTTCCCTTTCTTACCGTTTTCTATCACTCACATCTTAACGATCCGTTCCACACTTTTTCCATATGTTCCATTCTTACGAATCCTACATACATAATAATTACAATTAGTTTATTTTGTCTAATAAACATTTGTAGTCTGGACAAAATTATTTTATGGGTACATAATTTGTGGAAAGGAAGAAAATAGACGCTCTGGAAATGTGGTGCTGGAGAAGAATGCTTGGAGTTTCGTGGACCGACTTTCGTACAAATGTCTCGATACTTCAGGAACTCGGCATCAAGCAGCGTCTATTTGGTATAGTACAGTCTCGAATGGTGGATTTCTTCGGACACGTTTCGCGACGAGATGGCCGGTCCATAGAACGCCTCGTTGTACAGGGAAGCGTTGATGGTACAAGACCACGCGGGAGGCCACCAATGCGGTGGACCGACCAAATTAAAACTGCAGTGGGAGGTCCCCTAAATGAGTGCAGTAGAATGGCCTCGAGCAGGGAGAGATGGTGCGACATCGTGAGATGCATCAAGTCTGCCCCTTCCAAGACTACATGACGATCACGACCACTCTGTCAAGAGTGACACGACTGAGAAGAAGAAGAACATAATTTGTTGGCATGTTGGTAGTACAAAACAAACTAAGTTGTGATTCATACGACCAAACTTCCACAGACAATATTATGAAAACACGAGCATCCGTCGGCCATGTTGTTTAAGCGGGAATCGCGTCTTTAAACACACATACATATGTACGTACATATATAACGTATAACGTACCATACGTGGAAATGTTATCCAAATATCGATCAATTCATGTTTCGGTATCTTAGTATTTGTGTTACAAGTGAAAATACTCAGAATTTGATTGCGGGTATACCGTGCATTTCGAAAAAGTACATATATATTTTTTCTCCTATCTATTCGCTGGTAGCCTACCTATTCTAGCTTCGTGGAAACGGGGAGGTGAGCTGACGGGGTCAATCTGAGAGAATTTGCTAAAAGTAGTCCCAAGAAAGAAGAGCGCTTTGCACAATCTACCACCGGTTTGAAATGGCGACCCGCTAAGAAGCTCCGTCTAGAAACAGATTCAGTGGCCTGTGTCTATGGGTTAGTTCGTACGGTGACCTATACTTTATGGGCCTAAAAGCACCGAAAGCAGATCCGAGGGGCCTGACAAGACAGGTTTTGGGTGAGGGCGGCTTTGCATTATCCTATCGCCTGGATCGGATATGTAGTAGCTGCGGCCACAATAAGAGGATTGTTTTACATGGAAAAACTGTTATAAACTAATAACGTAATTGTAGGATTCTTCATAAGTACAACTTTCTTTCAATCAGTTCTAGGCTGCTAATATCTCACTTAATCCATGCCAGAATACAAGACGAGATAAATGTACCTTCAGGATTGCTTAGCGGTAAAAACAAATTTCTTTGTGCCTACCCGCGCGGGTACGGAATAAATCCTAACACCAACAATGAATACAGCTCGTTTTCCAGCAGCGCAGTATAAGCTTACGACATTAAAACACTTGCGCAAGTTAAACTTTAGTCCCAATTAAAGATTAAAATAATTTGCCATAAAACGGTGTACAAAATTTACATTGTAAAATGTTTTACGCCACGAAGAGACTTCGGTTCTCCCTGTCGCTGTCGTGTGCTCAATGACGAATAACTTGAAGCAATCGTTGGGAATGATTTCGTCACATCTCGGTAGGTACTGTATACGCAATCCGCTTTTGTCGTTATCATAAAATCATACATCTGCTAGAAACAGATAGAATAAAATAAAACTTTAACGTAAAATCATATATGTTGGAAAGATTTTTTGTTTCAATGCCTCCTCATTTCTAAGAAAGGATATCTTGATATCGAAGGAACAAGATCGCTTGTCCATAACTTAAAATTAAGATGAAATTCGTCATTATTAAAAAAAGGATCACAAAGAAGAAACTCAAATTCGACTAAAGAAAACGAGATTATCATCAATGTAGTCAATTACACATTTATATTAAGGATAACCCAAAAACAACTGGTAAGATCTTGATAAAATTTTAATGGAATGACATGAGAAGTAACGGCTTGCAAATAAAAAACACACATAATACGCTGTGTACTACTAACAAATACCGATTTATGATGCTCCCCATTAACCGAAGAATCTGTTAGTCGCATTTATTCATAGGATGCTGCTCTAGTAAGACATATCGTGATGTGGAACTTCCTCAACAACACTTGATCCTTGATCCTTGTTGGAGTTACATTAAGATACCAGCACACCGCACAAACGTTTTTATTCGAGGCTATTTTGTGAGGAGTCTATTCTAACGTAGCGTCATTGAAGGAATTTAACATAAAGAACTATTATATTAACTTATTATTTCTTCTGAATCATGATTAAACAATGTTTTTATAAGAGTTGAGTCACTTTGTTTGTGAACTTAGATGCTCAATGCGTCATTACTAATGCATATAGTAGCCCTTTGGTTGAACATCAAAGAAACTTCGGAAACGTATTTTAGTTTATATGGATAATATATTGTCCTTTATCTATTAAGATTGTGGCTGGACAAAGATATTTTTCAAGCGCAGATCTCGAAACGTTTATGACCCTTCATTGTGCCATAATAAATATCTAGCAAAACCTATTAAAAAAATTACGAAGGCCCTTTGACTTTTTGAGAGTGGCAACAATTCGATGACAGCTGACAACCGTCGTTGTTGCAATTCTGACCACTCGCCTCTATTTTGCATTCTAAGCTTCGAGAATAATCGTCGTGGCCTAAAGGATAAGGCGTCCGGTGCATTCGTGTTGAGCGATGCACCGGTGTTCGAATCTCGCAAGCGGGTACCAATTTTTCTAATGAAATATGTACTTAACAAAGGTTCACGATTGACTTCCACGGTGAAGGAATAACATCGTGTAATACAACTCAAACCCGCAAAATTATAATTTGCGTAATTACTGGTCGTAGGGCCTCTTGTGAGTCCGCGCGGGTAGGTACCACCGCCCTGCTTCTTTCTGCCGTGAAGCAGTAATGTGTTTCGGTTTGAAGGGTGGGGCAGCCGTTGTAACTATACTGAGACCTTAGAACTTATATCTCAAGATGGGTGGCGCATTTACGTTGTAGATGTCTATGGGCTCGAGTAACCAATTAATCAATTAACACCAGGTGAGCTCGTCCACCCAACTAAGCAATAAAAATAAAATAAAATAAAAACCTCGGAAGCCATCTCATCCGGGAAGCTAGCTGGACTAAGTCCTTGTACAATACTAAAACTTCGCGATAAGCGGGCAATTTTATCAACTCGGCTGGGATTGAAAATAACAAAACCTTCCCTTATTTGGGGCGTAATGGGTAAGGCTCGGCGTACTTCACACACGCGGGAACGCCGGGGATCGCTACCGATTCCTCTAATAAAACACTTCTCAGTGGGTTACGTTTCCGATCCGGTAGTAGATTCTGCGAAGCACTGCTCTTGCTAGGGCCTGTGTTAGCAGCACCCTGGTTTGAGCCCCGTGAGCTCACCTACACGTCAACGAGAAGCTGAAATAGCCTCTCAACGCTATCAGCATATATAGAAAAAAAAACTGACACTTCAAACTATCACGCCAGACTTTGCGACAGATATTGGTAACATGGCGATATCTATAGTTATTTGTTACCTACCTTACCAATTGGCAAATTAATCGAGCCCAATTTTAAAACGATTTTCAATTAACTCGTCAAAATCAATTACTTCCACCAGTTCTCAATTTGTTCAAATTGGAGACACGTCACCTCCAGACATAGCTGGGAACTGTGTAGGTGAAGAATATCACAGGTTTGCCTTAAAAAGTTCGCCTTGTATTTGGCTGACGATCTTCGACGACGACATTATGTTTTTCACAGCCCACCTGGTGTTAAGTGGTTACCGGAGCCCATAGACAACTACAAATGTAAATGCCGCCACTCACTTTGAGAGATAAATTCTAAGGTCTCAGTATAGTTACAACGACTACCTACTCACCCTTCAAGCCTAAACGCATTACTGCTTCACGGCAGAAATAGGCAGGGTGGTGGTACCTATCCGTGTGGACTCACAAGAGGTCTTATCCAGTATATCCTACCACCTACCACCATCTTTAAAATGGAGGCAAACATTCAATTATTTGGCGATAGAAATCGACTAGGCGACGGTGACGAGCCGTATGTGCTAATGCCTCGTCAATCCTCATAATATTTCAGAGCCAGTAAGATACTACAATAAGATCATCCCATTTGACCCTTTACTTCTAATCAATATGATCTACTCCCAATTACATTCAATACATCTGTCATATAAGAAAAGAAATTTTGTCTCTAAAAGTTACTGAAAATCTTTTGAGAGATTAAATGACTATTGGAAAAAGCTATCCACCAGGGAGAGAGAGAAACTGCGCACTGATCTGCTAAATGACTTCTAATAGTCTATCATGATCCAAGGTATTCTGACCTCTGGATTCTGTAATTATTAACTGCTTATTATAAATGCAACTTTCTCGTTCAAGCGATGCTTGATGTCAGTCCACGCGGTCAGCAGCTTGATACCAAGGCCTCGATGGCTTATGGTAAGCAAACCGATAAATCACCATAACCTAGTCCCGATTTCGTACCGTAAATAAATATAAATTTCATATAAAAAAAACTTGTATTTCATGTTTTTGCGTTTTCCGCTTCGCTAGATCGAGTCTGCGTTCTGTGACCTCCTTTTACTGAGATCTAGTAAAGGGAATAACTACGAAATCCATAGTGGTGTACTTCAAATTTATGACTATGGAAAATAGTACTGGAAATTTATCGTAAAGAAAAAAAAAAGATGTGTGGTGTCGTGGGACACCGGATAGGAACGAAGTTTATTATTATAAAAATATTAATTTTAAGTTCTATTCAAGGTATAAAGAAAATAAAATTAGAGGTTTCACAAGAACCCACGGTCATTCGGTAACGTGCGAACTTATTGTGGTACACTTCGTTCACGGTTGTTTGCATAAGAGTTAGTGTATTGCGCAAACGAACGCTCTGAGATCGTGGTCAATGAATGATAAAAAAAAATGTTATTTTTTGTACGCTAGTACAAAGTTAAGTCGTACACTGTGTGCATTACTAATAAAAACCTTACGTTACGGACGTTTTTTCTCGGTTAGGGTACCTCTCCGCATCGTCCCATAAGGAACTTCGTTCCAAAAACTACCAAACTAAACATAACAGCGGGTGCATGTGAATAAGCAGCTATGATTTACAGTCAACTCCGTTGGCGATGCATTTTACATCGAAACGAAATTTAGCTATTAATTAAATTAATCTAACAGCAGGAATGAAATTTAAGTGAAAAAAAATTATGAATAAATCTATAGAATACTGCAATAAGTTTTAATTTACCACAAATGTATTTTTTTTTAGCATGAGTGGACGAGCTCACAGCTCACCTGGTGTTAAGTGGTTACCGGAGCCCATGGACATCTACAATGTAAATGCGCCACGCACCTTGAGATATAAGTTTTAAGGTCTCAGTATAGTTACAACGGCTACCCCACCCTTCAAACCGAATCGCATTACTGCTGCACGGCAGAAATAGGCAGGGTGGTGGTACCCACCCGTGCGGACTCACAAGAGGTCCTACCACCAGTAAAAGTAAAAATGTATAATCTATGGTCTCGATTTTTTGGCGGGAAGGCGAGTCAATCACTTAATTCTGTTAATTTATTATTTAGCATCATTTCGAAAACATTGCGTGTTTGAATTTTATTTGAAAGTTGAAAATTCAGCAGTTACGAGATAATCATACAGTCGAATACCATATTATTATGACTTTCACAAAGATATTAATTTTACACAAACATATCACAATTATAATATCCTAAAAGATATCACATAGGTATATTTGAAAGATTCACTCAAATATCACCCCCCAAAAACTGTAAAGTACTAAACAGTAGCTTACATCGCATTAATATTCACATCATACCACAAACTCTTGCTATGGTAGTTAAAACAGCCGAATTGGGAATAGATTATTGTCTTTCTAAACTAAGTCCTAACTACAGATGAAGCTGCTCGTAGGTAAGCCCTGCGTATGATGCAAGACATAAGTGAAGTTAATAGTCTTTGTTGCTTAAATTACAATGACGAACGCACAACCTTCACACCGTAGAATGTTAGCAAAATGAATACGCAAGTTTCAAATTAAAATGTTTGTATTACAACGATTACTTTATTTCTACTTTATTATTATTTACACTTTACGTGGTCGCGGACCGTAAAAATGTTTTTAATGTCCACCCACGGAGACCTATCTATTTATCAATGTTATAACGTCTTATGACGCCGGCCGCACGCAAGAAAAAGTGTCACGTTCTGCCCGAGCCTGAGCGTGTACGCTAGAGCACGGAACAAGCGATAGAGAGGCACGATCGGCCCAAGCGTTGGCTTGTGACACGTTTATCTCTTCTCGCGTGACGTCACAACTAGCAGTTCCAATAGTTCCGCTACTGATGTTATCACGTAAAACGATTATATTTCATACTATATCATTTCATCTTCATTTCATTTCGCTCTATATTGTCATTTTTCATAAAATCGTGTCTGCCTCGTAAATGCGCGTACGTCGAGTGGACAATGTTAATACGGCACGTCAATAACATTTGCGGTCGCCGCGCTGACGATATTATCCGCAAATGTTTCCGAGAACACGCCGGTAGAGGTATTAAATGCTGATGATTGTCGCTCGTCATAAACTTTACAATCAACAGATACCTGCAGCTCGCATACGTGATAAAATACTATTAATAATAACGAGGGACGAAAGGCGTGGTGGTTTGAGCGACATTTTTGCAACTTTACAGGAGAGCCATTTAAAGTTTAAAATTTGCAGAAAATATCGTAACGAAAAAAACTTCTTCAGGTATACGAATGGGGTAAACTTAATTGTAGTTCAATTAAAAACATCGGATTGTTGATGCTGATACCAAATAAAACGCACCTTTAATTACTTTTTTTTTCCTTTTACTGAGAAGATCCGGCGAGAAACTCAGTGGGCTGTGTCAGTGGGTTCATTTACTCGTCGAACCCTTTGTCGCAAGCGACGGGTTCGGCGAGGACGATGACCGGTGCTTGAGGTACCTAAAAGCACTGTTAATGGATCGGGAGGATCCGTAATGACGAATATAATTACAAAGATAAATGAAAGATAATTATTTTCGGATCAAACGAATTATCGTAAAAACCACGTTCTTGACGTCGAACTCGCGACCTCGAAACTAGGAGTCTCGCGTGAACACTACTAACTCAACATAGTTTTCACAACATATTTTTTGCATGCAATCTAGTGGTTACGTAAAGAATCTGATTGCGTCACCGCAGACATGTACTTGCTCTGTCAAACACTCGGTTCAAAGAGTCACTACAAACATACGCTGCATGTGCCCGTTGTGCTAAATGCGAGTTTTTTAACGTTCTCGATAGCGTAAAAGTTAACTCAAATTTATATGCAGTTGGAACAGCGCCCCTAGCGGCAAACGAAGGCAGACGTTCCGACTCTATACATATTTGCACTAAGCACATTGGTTGAGTGCGGGATAAGCCTGTGGATTGTCAAGTGGAGAGCTTGTATCGCAGTGGACAGGAGGACTCACAGAGCCTCCGCTACAAACGCACACAATGCGGAGGATAATCAGGTACGGAGTAGTCTTGCAGCCTGGAGAGAGCCCAGTCTCTGAGAGATCTTGGGAACTCACAAACCACAGTCCACATAGCACGAGCTTCCAGCGACCAGAATGCTCACAACCGTGACGGAACGTTTTTCGAAATAATTTTAACATTAATTTCGTTAACATTAGCTTTCTCTAATTCATATCACAATCGCGCAATAATCAGCTAATGGTCACAAATATTTTCATTGGCACGGCGTATTCAAATATTATTTCACAAAATAATTTACTTTAAATAGGTTAGAGTTAAAAAATAAATAAATAAAAAAAACTGCATTTCTTTTCACACAACCACGGTTATAGAGTGAAATCAGCTGTTGTTAACCATAAAACGATACTTAAAAAAAATCAGCACAATCCAACACGGACACACACACAGGCACGGACATATTGCGACACGTAAACAAATAAAATCAAACTCACTTATCCTCCGATTCGATTTTATGTATTCGATCATACGCGTAACGGAACGGGACGCCATTTCGGGGGAAAAGTTTTACACTTGACAGGTCGAGAAAAAAAAAAATGGCCGAATTAATTAAATATTAAATAAAATTTCGGTTTTTAACAAGACATTCCGTTACGGCGGCCGCCCGATCGTGACTGACCGGCGAGCGCTGAAACGAAAGGTTTGCTTGAATTACTTAATTCTGTGTTATATTTTTTTTTATTGTTGTTGTTTTTTTTTAACGAAAACTATTTGTGCTAACAGCAATAATGCAATTACTGTCATTTTGACGACGAAAGCGAGCGCTCGCACGGAGTTAGCTGACGATTGTGATGAACTTTTATTAAATATTAAATTCAAATAAAATAGAAAACAAAGAGTGAAAGTAGTAGATTTTTTGTAGATATTTGGATCTAAAAAAATCAATCAATGTTTAATAATAATTCGAGTAGAAAATTCACAAATCACTACATAGTATAAAACAAAGTCGCTTTCTCTATCCCTATATCTGTTTGTCCCAATGTATCATCGATATATTACCACCATATCGATGCTATGTATGTTTAAATTTTTAAAACTACGCAACGGATTTTGATGCGGTTTTTTTAATAGATAGAGTGATTGAAGAGGAAGGTTTATATATAACATCCATTACATAGTGGAGAAATCAATAATAAATTACAGTTTCCGAAGCGAAGCGAGGGCGGGTCGCTAGTATTCAAATAAAACATACCGACGAGAAAAATTGTGACATAGTTTATGAACATTTTACCATTCGCTTACCATTAACTTAGTTAAAGCAGGAAGTAAATAATAATTGCAATCATAATTACTGCGTTCGTTTGTTAATAATTCGAAAAAATTCCGTTGACTTACTTGACGCCGGATCCGTCACTTGACGCCGGACACTTTTTACGGATCAGTCATCCGTTACAACGAATGTTGTAAAATACGCTTTAAATCGGAAAACTGTAAAATGTTATTTACGATTGAAACTAGACTGTCAGTCATCCGTTGCCGCCAAAATTGTAAAATGCGCTTTAAATCGGAAAATTGTAAAATGTTATATACGATTGAAACTAGACTCAGACTTTCAACCCGTTATAAAACTCTCAAATCTACATACTAAACGTTTTAAGATCCTTTGTCAACGAGAGAATCGCTTGATTCATTAGCGCCATGTTAACAAAATAAACACGTACTTACATACATACGTCAGTAGCGTTGGTTTTTGCGACCACGTAAGTCATCATGGAAAGTACAATAAAATGTATTTTTTAATGTGTTCGTTTGGTATTTTAACCAGCGGAGCCGCATTCCTGTTTCAGGCGTTCTGTCTATTTTTATCACGAGGCATTTGCGCGTTCCGGTTTACGGAGAAGGCTAGACATTTTTTTTATGATTGAAGTATTACTGGTGGCCCGGAGGCCTTTCCAGTTTCACCAGTACAGGTGGGCGAGCAAAGGCTCAACCAGAAGGGGTGGGATTTGCTAACAGCTGCCCGAGTGCCTCCGAAGAAGACCTCTCAAGAGTAGCTGCTTCGCGAATGAATCTACTACCTAATCAGAATCGCGACCCGCTGAGAAGATCCGGGAGAAACTCAGCGGGCTGATGCATGGGTTGGGTTGCACGTCGAACTCTTTGCCGAGTTCGACGAGTACGGTTACCGAGATTCCTAAGCCTGCTTCTAGTGCTATTGCTGAAGGTATCTAATGCAAAATTTATTGAATCTGATGGATCCGTAAGGACGTGTCTAGGGTGACGACGGTGACTTGCTCCTGCGAGTCTAGACGTCCGGTGTAAGATTATCAAGTGATGCGATTGTGCCGATGTTCTAATCCCGCAGGCACTTTTTTTTTCTTACCTTAGCTGATAGTCTTGAGAGGCTATTTTAGCTTCGCCCTAACATGTAGGTGAGCTCACGGGCTCGACCTAAGAGAGTTTGCTAACACTGACCCTAGCAAGAGCAGTGCTTCGCAGAATCTACCTGCGGATCGGAAACGAGACCCACTGAGAAGATCAGGCGAGAAACTCAGTGGGCTCAGTGTCAACTGGATTAAGTGCTTTGCTGCAATTTTAGTGACGTCGACCAAGTTTCATCTCTGGCGAGACTCAGACGCTGTTTGTTGGGTAATAGTTAACTGGTGGTAGGGAGTTTGAGTCCGTACGGTGTTAACTTGGTTGATGTCTATGGGTCCCGATGGCCACTTAATAGCACGTGAGGCTTGTGGGGAGTATTAAACGGTAGACAGCCGGTTTGGCTCTGCCCTGGCATTGCTGACGTCCACGGGTGACGGTAACGACTCACCATCAGGTGGGCCGTATGCTCGTCTGTCTACACAGGCATTAGAAAAAAAGATAAAGTTCCACCCCAGCATAACTCACTCACCGACTTCAGATTGATGGCGGATATCCAACGATCACTCCAAAATAATGTATGCGAATAGTTTGAATCCTGGGAACAACATAGGGTACTGTTTTTTAACCCCTTTTCCCGATGCTAAGCTCATAGACGGGACTTAAATTTGTCCGTAAATATCCCTAGAGCTATTCGAGATGTAGTCACAAATGGTGGGGACAGGTGGAAACAGAAACTAGGCAGATGTTTATCCGTCTACATCGTACAGAGCAATTCACGGTACAGCATTTAAAGAAGATTCTATCTTAATTTTTTACCTGTTTCACATTGTAGTTCCATCAGTCGATACGTCGATCGCATTGTATCAAATTGCATATAAATCGATATAGTAATTATGTTTAATGTAATGACGCAAGTCGAATGCGAAGGTTGAATTTTAATTGAATATCGATTCTGATAATTGTAAAGAAAAATCTTAGGTGTTCATGTTTTGAGGAAGAATCTAGTTAGATGGGTGAAGGACCTCACACTTGAGGTCTGTGTCGCAAATGGTATACCTAGTGATTACTCAATACTTTTAGGTCTATGATGCAAATGGCATACCAAGTGATTACTCAATATTTTTAGGTCTATGTCGAAAATGATATAGTGATTACTCAATATACAAGTTTTATTTTTACTACACGATACCATTCCTTGATCGTGGAAGTCATTCGTGTACATGTCTTAAATAATTATTTTGTTGAAATAATTGGTAGCTGCCTGCGGGTCTCATACCCGATCCTGTAGACCGAATGGTAAATAGTCGACGTCGCCCTAAACGCGTCATTATGGATCTTCCCGATCCACTAACTGTGGTTTTAGGTACCTCAAGCACCGGTCACCGTCCTCGTCGAACCCGTCGCTTGCGACGAAGGGCTCGACGAGCGAATTAACCCACAGACACAGCCCACTGAGCTTCTCGCCGGATCTTCTCAGTGGGTCGCGTTTCCGATCCGGTGGTAGATACTGCGAAGCACTGCTCTTGCTAGGGCCAGTGTTAGCAAACTCTCTTAGGTCGAGCCCGTGAGCTCACCTACATGTTAGGGCGAAGCTAAAATAGCCTCTCAAGACTATCAGCTAACGTAAGAAAAAAAAAATGCCTGCGGGATTAGAACATCGGCACAATCGCATCACTTGATAATCTTACACCGGACGTCTTATCCTTTAGGCTAAAACGACTAGTTAATTATATTGGAATAAAATTCAAGGATTATTTAGAGAGAGAAAGAGAGAGAAAGAGAGAGAGATAGAATACAAGGCACACCAAAACGCAATTAACATTAAAAAACAGTCATCAAGCTGATTCATTAAAACAATAGGCGGTCTTATCGCTATAAGACCGAAATTCTGGAAAGGTAAATATTTAGTTATTTCGAAATATTTATTTCGAATTTAAGTTTTTTTTTGTCGAATTTTCGCGTTTTACCTAAAGGTCCGCCCTTCAAACCGAAACGCACGGTTGTTTCGCGGCAGAAATAGCCAAGCACCTTTCGATACAGGCGTAGCCTTACGATACATTCCACCACCAGTAAAACGATCTAGCCCTGACTACAGAACTCGGGACGTTATCCAGTCAGAGTCAAGTTCTTTGTTAGGATTTGAGTATCCGTGGCAGGCATGACTGAGAAATATACTTTAAGCCTGTTGAACACGCAATTTTTTTGTGACTTTTTTATTGCCCTTGTAGGCAGACGAGCACACGACCCATCTGATGGTGAGTGATTACCGTCGCTCGTAGACTTTAGCAATGCCAGGGGCAGAGCCAAGCCACTGCCTACCGCTTAATACTCCCCACAAGCCTCGTTTGAAGAAGGACACGATGCGGACGAAGGACGAGATGCGATGGTAAAAAAGAAATCATCTCAAGCAATTCCTCAGAGCACTCCCCATTGATTATACAATACAAAATACAGAGAGAACCGAAGTCCCTTCGCAGACCTAGATGTTCCAAGCGATCCGTAAGAATGGGATTCTCGACAATGCTTCGAGAACTCACTATGATTGTCCGTTATTTACAATTCCGAAGTTGTTGTGTCTTTAATAACAGAACCATTCGCTTGTACTTTGGTCTCTAATCAGCAAATATTCATGACATCTCGTCTTTTTAAAAAAAAACCGGTCGCAGTAAAACGTGTTTGGCCGCGTAGTCTTGAGAAATTTTTCGTTAAAACGACTTAAAACATCTAACTGCTACACTAATGAAACTGAATTTGCTTAATAATACAAGATCATAATTTATTAACGGTTCGATAGTAGCTTGGCCGGCGTTTAGACCACGACAGAGTAATACGTACATATGAAATTAGTCTGTATCAAAATCACTAGCAGATTAAAATTTTTGAGAAGCAACTCTGTAAACACACGTGTGCTGACGATTTCACCATTAAATAGCGAGTATCGGATATGAGCGTTGAAAACAAATAAATTTGAAACTTGTTGTATAGTGTATTTTAATAATAACGTAAAAGAAAGTGATGAAGAACGTAATTACTGGTGGTAGGACCTCTTGTGAGTCCGCACGTGTAGGTACCACCACCCTGCCTATTTCTGCCGTGAAGCAGTAATGCGTTTCGGTGTGAAGGGCGGGGCAGCCGTTGTACTTTTAAAATTGAGAATCTTACATCTTATATCTCAAGATGGGTCACGGCATCCGTGCTAATTTCGCAAGACACGAAGTCCGTCTGCCAATTTACTACAATTAAGGGCAAAAAAAAACTGCCTTCGATTTGAGTCGATTTTGTGAATAAAAGCGAATTATTTACTGCTAGTAGGTACGTGGTTCAATTTAAACAATGCAATTAAGACCTAAGCATAGTCAAAACAGTGATATTTGCTATCGTTTAAAATTTCTTAACAACGTTTTGGTAAAGTGTCATTAAAATGTTGTTTAATTAAGTTACTTACTCACTTTGGCAATTGATTTTCGACATTAAATTATTATTTCGCTAATGCGGTTTCATATTTGAGTTGAGTAGTAATAATTGTCCAGGTTTGAGTAGCATCCTTCGACTTTTATGAGTTGTGTGAATTTTTTAAACTAATTTTACGATTTTAAATCTAACAGTTTATAGGTTGTGTGGTCACCACGGACGACTAAGGTGCTATACGTCTATTTTAAATTTTAATATTGTGTTAACTGATATAGACAACTGACAAAAAAAATGCAAAAAAAAACCGTATAATTAGTTTTAATTTTGTCCTCGTTATCTCATACATATAAATAAGATAAATTTAAAAATCAGGATAGGGCCTTAAATACAATGAAGCAATGCATACACTAATATGGTACTCTGGGTCTGCGGAGGGACTTCGGTTCCCTCTGTATTTTGTACCGCACGTTCCATGGGGAGTGCTCTGAGGAATTGTTCGAGATGATACCAACGTCTCGTTTTTACCATCGCACCGCCCACCTCCGGAGTAGAGTTCATCCATACTACCTGGAGCCACTGCGGTCATCCACAGTGCGTTTCCAGAGATCTTTTTTGCCACGTACCATCCGGCTATGGAATGAGCTCCCCTCCACGGTGTTTCCCGAGCGCTATGACATGTCCTTCTTCAAACGAGGCTTGTGGAGAGTATTAAGCTGTAGGCAGCGGCTTGGCTCTACATCTGGCATTGCTGAAGTCCATGGGCGACGGTAACCACTAACCATCAGGTGGGCCGTATGCTCGTCTGCCTACAAAGGCAATAAAAAACAAAAGAAATATGAAGATCCTCCAGCATGAGATGTTACGTCTAAGAAGGTTTAAAATAATTTTGACTTGGCGATATGTTTTTGCGCTCGATATTACTTTTTTTCCGGAATAATGGGTGACCCGGAGGCCGTTTCAATTTTACCAGGACTGGTGGGCGAGCAAAGGCTCAGCCAGGAGGGAAGAGATTTGCTAATCGCTGCTCGAGCATTTCCAAAGGAGACCTAACAACTCAAGAGCAGCTGCTTCGCGAATGAATCTACTACCGGATCAGAATCGTGACCTGCTGACCATGGTCCCTAAGCCTGCTCCTAGTGTTAGAGCCGAAGGCATCTAATGGAAGAGTTAATGAATCTGATGGATTCATAAGGACGTGTCAAGTGCGTCAACAGTGACTGGCTCCGCCGTGAGCAGAAATCTGGGAGTATACAGCAACAAGGCGATTATCATGACTCATAGGCTTGTTGAAGTACCGTTCTGACGCTGACTTCGAGTGTTTCCGGATCGAATCAAGGCCCAGGTCGTAGTTGTAAGTCGACGTTCCTCACGAACCATGGTGACATTGCAGAAGCGTGGATGGAATTGACTAGGCTCGACCAGTCAGATCCGACGCAAGTTCTTATGTCGCAATTAGCAAAATAAAACAGCGATTCTTCAAACTGCTTACATTATGATTTAGACCGTTTGATTATTTAGCATCGGACCGTCTGATGTGTATTGTGTATGTTGTTCTAACAGTTAATATGTAATAAAACAATTATTGTTCAAGTTGATCTACTCCCTCACAGCTTTTAACCTACTGCTCATGTTTTAACAATGAACTAGTGGTCCCACAGAAGTTGAAATTCGCCTATAATTAATTGAAATTTTATGTTCAAACATTACATATTATGTTCAACTGTCAAACACTATTATACTTCTATAATATAATCACAGATTTCGCCAAAACTACACTATAGAAAAATAGTATTCAAGACAAACAATATTAATCTATTCTCAATTTGACCACATACTTTAAATAATAAGAAAAGTTTGACAATTGACAATAAACAAAGAGTATATTTATATGTATGTGTTGTGTCAAATACATGGTAGTGTGTGTAATGTTTTTTTTATTGATTTAATGTATCTTTTATGCATTATTTTAAAAAAATATTAGCATTGTGCACTTCTTCTCTATATTCTCTATAAGTGTGCAAAATTTCATACTTCACCGTCCGCACAATTTTCGTAAAAGGGATACAAAGTTTTTGCTTCACGTATTAATATATAGATATTACATTCGCCGTGAGAGTCCTGCTATAGTGTGACATCTCAGTCGATTTATTAACGTAATGCTCAATGTAACGAATGCTATTAAGATTATTCCCAGTTATTAGCTTCGTATTTAGCAAATAAATCTACCCGATGATATGTAGGCGAAGTAAAATGTCCCTTAGAAATAAGGTGACACTCTACAAAACTTGCATACGCCCCGTCATGACCTATGCAAGTGTAGTGTTCGCTCACGCGGCCCGCATACACTTGAAATCATTCCAAGTCATTCAATCCCGTTTTTGCAGGATAGCCGTCGGAGCCCCGTGGTTCGTCAGGAATGTCGACCTCCATGACGACCTGGACTTAGAGTCCATCAGTAAGTATCTGCAGTCGGCGTCCATGCGCCACTTCGATAAAGCGGCACGACACGAGAACCCTCTCATCGTGGCCGCCGGTAACTACATTCCCGATCCTGCGGACAGAATGGAAAGCAGTCGACGTCGCCCAAAACACGTCATCTCGGATCCTCCCGATCCACTAACGGTGCTTTTAGGTAATTCAAGCACCGGTCACCGTTCTCGTCGAACCCGTCGCTTGCGACGAAGGGCTCGACGAGTAAACTAACTCTCAGACACAGCCCACTGAGTTTCTCGCCGGATCTTCTCAGTGGGTCGAGTTTCCGATCCGGTGGTAGATTCTGCGAAGCACGGCTCTTGCTAGGGTTCGTGTTAGCAACATCGTCAGGTTGAGCCCCGTGAGCTCACCTACTAAAGTTAGGGTTACGCTGACATAGCCTCTCAAGGCTATCAGCTTAGGTAGGAATAAGATAAAAAATAAAAAAAAAAGCAAATAAATATCCATGTTCTACCTAGATGTTACGGTAAATGTATGCACGGTCGCAATGATAAGAAATTTAAGTGAACACGAAACAACTTTATTGTTTGTCTTGTGTGTATTCGATACAGTATATGAATTTGAATGCTTAAAGCGATGTTAAGGTTTAAATTTCTATAAATTTGAAAGTTTAAACAAACATTATCCGATATTGGTTTTTAAATTTGTATGTCATTATAATACAGTCAGAGTATATAAGGCGGATAAGTTTTGCGTCAAATTAAACAACGTTGACTTCCGCAATCAATCTTTATGTTTACGAGAAATTCACACGTTTTTTTATTCTTTACGAATCAACAAATTGTCATGAGTGACCTCGAAAATTGTAAAGTGTGCGAAAACTCCGAACTTGTAAAATTGCTTTTAATCATTTAATTTTTAATGATAAAATTGAAGAAAACTAAATGATGATTAGTTACGATAATACTTTAACGTGTCAAATTCACTAGGGACGTTAACTCCAATCGATAATTATTATTATATCTCGATTAAAATATTTGTCATATTCGTTCGATGTCGTTTCATGGCGCCGCGCCGCTTAGATTTTCTCAGAGGCCTGTTTTTTTTTTAAATTTACGTTGACTGTAATATTAACATCAACCATAACAATCGACAAAGTAAGCTCCCAGCATGCGGCGATACGTCCGTACATACGTGCCAGCGACTTCGAGAACGGATCTTATCAAACCTAATACATTCATATACATACGACTGTAACTATACTTAGACCTTAGAACTTATATCTCAAGGTGGGTGGTGGCATTTACGTTGTAGATATAGACATCTACCGGTAACCGCTTAACACTAGGTGGGCTGTGAGCTCGTCCACATAAGCAATAAATAAAAAAACATTGAATAAAATCTCTTGAAGTGTCGACTTAAAATTCACAAAATAAATACTTACACCACTTCCTCAGGAAAGCGCTGGTGAGCTTTGCACAGAGTTTATCTCTTCCTTGCATTGTGAATAATTATAATAAAAAAAATATAAAATATATATTCAAAAAAAAAACTAGCACAACACTTTGAGCATTTCACGGACACCGCACTAAATCACAATTCTCTCTTTTTTTTGTCTCCTCTTCTTGTCCAGTGACTCCGGTCGTCTGCGCGTCGCAAGCTATCGCGCACGACTGACCACTCTTCAGCCAATGATGCTCGAGCTGCAACAAAACGGGGATTTAAAAAAGTCACACACACCGGTTTTTATCATACACTACTTCGAGTTACACGAGCTATCGGCACGGCGGCGCTAGCTCGGCGGATTCCTTAGCGCGATCGTCGGTTCAAATAGAAAAGCTTACGACCGAAACTGCGATACTATAAAGACATATATATTTTTTGTATCGAAACTATCTACTGGTGGTAGGACCTCTTGTGAGTCCTCACGGGTAGGTACCACCACCGTGACTATTTCTGCTGTGATGCAGTTACGCGTTTCGGTTTGAAGGGCGGAGCAGCCATTGTAACTATACTTGGCACATTTACGTTGTAGATGTCTGTGGGCTTCAGTAACCACTTAACAACAGGTGGGCTGTGAGTTCGTCCACCCATCTAAGCAATAAAAAATAATAATATCGACATCTTGTAGATAACCTGGAGATGCCCGTAAATTTATACGTTGTTAAAGTTATAACATTCAATTATTGTGTAACTACATACAGAAAAAAAAAATTATTAATCATACACAAGTCTTTATTTGTTAGACAAATATTATATTATAGACAAATTTTATCAATTAGTGGTTTCTGAAAATTTACAAAATCCTTCATTAAAAATAAAATATAGGATAGGTAATATGTTACTGCCATCTACAGGAGCAACGAGAAAAGAAACACACAACACACATCGACAATATGACAAAACGGAGTTGCACAAGTGAACTGATGTCGTTTCTTCATCTAACATTTACGAAAGCTCGCATAAAAGAAAGAAGTAATTTGACTTTGAGATTTTTTCTAAGTTGTTGAATGATCAGAATATACAGATTTTCTAAATGGTCGTGGTTCCGATCCGGTGATAGACTCTGCGAAGCACTGCTCTTGCTAGGGCTAGTGTTAGAAAATTCTCTCAGATGAGCCCGTGAGCTCACCTACCCGCGCGAAGCTGGAATAGCCCCTTGGTCTACTAACGCATACGTAAGCGGAAAATGTGGGATTTCCCTTCTTTTTGCCCCTTAGGCTATCGTGAGTAGATAGAAAAAAAGTCAGAATTTTGGTGATAAAGTTAACAGACTTAATATACCTACTATACCCCTTGACTTTTAGGGAATTTGCAAACCCTCACCTGAGTCTTCAACCCTTAGAAACGTTTGTCCTAAAAGCTTACGTACCTACCCTCAAAAAGCTAAAACTTAAATTACATCCTAAGTAGCTCACTGCTTCGCGTCCTAAAAAACAAATAATACAACACAAACACACAAACAAAACAAAACAAATAACATTATATTACATCTGTTTAGATTGAAATGATTCTTAGATGTCATAGTCCAAGGTCTCTTGTTACCGTAGAACACTTATCACGTTCAAACATGGAGATCTCCGAGCGTTGTACAAAGAAGTACTTTTGTTTTTTAAGATGGAAAAATTACTGGTAACCCGAAGGCCTTTTCAGTTCCGTCGGGGCATGGAGTTTGTTTTGTCTATTGCTTAAATGGATGAATGAGATATTACCTGGTATTAAATGGTTACTAGAGACTACGGTCACTACAAGGTAAACACCGACACTCTCATCAAGACACGGGTCTAGGAATCAATTGAATACTCCGGCTGTCTTCAAAATAGAACGAATCACGACATTACAGCAGAAATAGGCAGTGGTAACGACCCGTGCGGGCTCCCAAGACGTCTTACAATAAAAATGGAAGGAATTCTCTAAATTCTCACATGTCGATACGACCTTTTATTTGATTGCGCCAGATGTGGGAACGACCTTCTTTTTCAATTCGATCTGCTTTCGATCATGTTCTCTCAAATTAAATGTTAACAGATGTACTGTCGATAGATGATGAGAAAAAGACTACAGATTGCTTGATACTTTTGAAGTCGTCCTGGCCTAAAGGGTAAGACGTCCGGTGCAATCGTGTTGAGCGATGCACCGGTGTTCGAATCCCAGGCGGGTGGGTACCAATTTTTCTAATGAAATACGTACTCAACAAATGTCCACGATTGACTTCCACGGTGAAGGAATAACATCGTGTAATAAAAATCAAACCCGCAAAATTATAATTTGCGTAATTACTGGTGGTAGGACCTCTTGTAAGTCCGCGCGGGTAGGTACCACCACCCTACCTATTTTTGTCGTGAAGCAGTAATGCGTTTCTGTTTGAAGGGTGGGGCAGCCGTTGTAACTATACTTGAGACCTTAGAACTTATATGTCAAGTTGTAGGGTTATTTACGTTGTGGATGTCTATGGGCTCCAGTAACCACTTAACACCAGGTGGGCTGTGAGCTCGTCCACCCATTTAAGCAATAAAAAAAACAAAAAAAACCTAAGCTTGCATACACAAGTTTTGTAGAGTATCATTCGGAGCGTCAGTCTACTGAGCAATTTCACGTCGCTGACCCCTATAAAGGTTTTAGCGCCCTGTATTTATAAATTATTTTTAAAACATTTAATCGGTAATTCGTGACCAGCTATTTAAATCCGTAAAAGTAGTTTTAATCGACGCCATTGTATCAGAGTTTACATTGTTTGCTTAAGGTCCTAAGTTCCCCAGTTACGGCAGAGCGCTTTACGTACGCTTTTTGTACGCTTTAGTTGTAGATTAGTTCGGTTATTTAGATTGTTATGATTAGAATAAAATACTGAAACCAATGAAGAAGGACAACGTATAAAAACATTACTCAAACAGGTACAATTAAATCGTTTTATTGCCGTTTTTCTGTAAATAACAAAAAAAAAAACACCTTGAACTATGGCATTCGTGAGTTTTTTTTTCTTCGCTAATCATAATTTCGTCAATGAACTGGTTTCTTGGCTCACCATTATTCAAGTTAGATACGAACGGGTCGACCTTATTGATCTTTAAGACCACATAATTACTGGAGAAGCGATTCAACCGTATCTTCTTTTGGAGTTCCTTTGAAAATTTATTAATCACTAGCTGTACCCGTCCGCTTCGCTGGGCATTTAAAATTAACATTATTATTTCTCACCCCCACAAAGATTCTCATCAATAACGCCCCCGCAACTGGTGTAGGGAGTCCAACACTCATATGAATATAAGCCTATCCATTAAGTACATATATTTTCTACACGGGTACCAAGTTTCGAGTCAATCGGATGCATGGTTCAGTAGTTATAACGGAACATCCGTAAAAACTACTGTAGATTTATATATTGGTATAGATTTTAAGTAGGAACGGAATGTATAGATGAATGACACATACGGAGCATGAGTAAGTGAGAGAGATAGGAGATGTCGTGTGAGAATGTTAGAGAGTTGGCGAATAAATGTTTGACATACAGTTTTGAGGAAAAATGAGGGTAGTTACGGAAAGCAACGGTAAACAGACAAAACCTTCTTTTTTTACCTATGCACAGGTAGCCTCAAGAGCTATTACAGCTACCTGTGGACGGGTAGGTGAGCTCACGGGCTCAACCTGAGAGAATTTGCTAACATAAGCCCTAGCAAGAATCTATCACCGAATCGTAATCGCGAGCCACTGAGAAGATCCGGTGAGAAACTCATTGGGCTATCGGAAAACCTGTATCATTTATTTACTTTGCTATAATAAAGAATCAAAATCAAGTTTGTGTGAGCCAATCAACTGTTTTATTACCTCAAAATCGAATAGAGGATGCCACATTTATGTATATTGTATATCGCGATCGTTCACAAAACGAGAATTAAAGTAGTATCACAATTGAGGCACAATAATTTCGTCCAAGTTGAAATGTCGACAAAAATTGATCTACAGAGTGTTCTATACGAAAGCGTTAATAATAATATAATAATTACAGAAGTAAATCATTTAAATAATTCAACCTACCGTTGGAATCCGCTTCCTACTTGAAAGTTCACGGCTAGGCCTCTGATCTTTTGTATTAAAACTTAATTGGGGCTTTTAAGTTAATGTTATAGCTTACACCAAAGAGTGTAGGAATGCGTAGAAACGACATAGTTACATCGATAATCTGGCGTTAATAACATGTAACGATTTCCGTGAATAATTCCACAACAAAAAGCTCATGGCTTCTTCCATTTGACTCCATACAGAGGAGGGCCGTTCGGATTGTCGATAATCCCATTCTCATGGATCGTTTGGAACCTCTGGGTCTGCGGAGGGACTTCGGTTCCCTCTGTATTTTGTACCGTATGTTCCATGGGGAGTGCTCTGAGGAATGGATGTACCGTGTGCTTGAAGTCGTCGTGGCCTAAAGCTGAAGTCGTCGTGGCCTAAAGTATAAGACGTCCGGTGCATTATTATGTAGCGATGCACCGGTGTTCGAATCCCGCAGGCGGGTACCAATTTTTCTAATGAAATACGTTCACGATTGACTTCCACGGTGAAGGAATAACATCGTGTTTTAAAAAAAATCAAACCCGCAATATTATAATTTGCGTAAACACTGGTGGTAGGACCTCTTGTGAGTCCGCGCGGGTAGGTACCACCACCCTGCCTATTTCTGCCGTGAAGCAGTAATGCGTTTCGGTTTGAAGGGTAGAGCAGCCGTTGTAACTATACTTGAGATCTTAGAACTTATAACTCAAGGTGGGTGGCGGCATTTACGTTGTAGATGTCTATGAGCTCCAGTAATCACTTGACACCAGGTGGGTTGTGAGTTCGTCCACCCATCTACGCAATAAATAAATAAAAATGAATTGTGAGACTCAGTTTTAAAATACATATTAATAAAAATATACATTTTTTTTTAAACCGCCAATATTCAATCATGCCAGTCGCACAAAACCTCACACGATAGGTACCAAGACAAACAAGTTTTTTCTTTTAACGTTAAATACTTAAAATTGAATAACATCAAAACGAAAACACGAGTTACCCTTTTTTTGTACAAAACACGTAAAAAATAATAAATTACATTATAAAAATTATAAAGTTTTATCGTTCGGTATTCGCTTTAACCAAATTGAGCTTTAAGTTTTTATAAATCTGAATGCTGCGGGATTGCCGGACTTATGGATATTAAGACGTAAAAACTAGACCATTTCGAAAGCTTACTCGGGTAGTAATAGCCTAGATGTAGCGTGAAGGTCTCATCCATTCCGACCCGAGGGGAGGATAGGCACTATTACAATCAAATTATGGTCGTGATATCATCAGCCCAAGAACGCAATCAAAAATACTTTGGCTGGTCAGCAACATGGTGTCGCGAAATTTTAATGTCATCAATTTTACTATCGGCAAACCGTAATTGTAATCCGCATGATTACCACTCTCTTCTTCAACCTGTGTTCAAGTAATGTTGACTGAAGTTCTCTTCACGTGCACTCCATTTCCTTCTGTGTCCTTACTTTTCGCATTCAGTCCCAACCAGCTAATTTGATCAGGTCATCCGTCCACCTCATTGGTTAGAACGTTACAACGTCTAGTGAGGTCTCTACACCACTAATTATATGGCCTACCGAAGTAAGTACCACTATTTCTGCGCAATATAGACATGAGTTCCAATTTGAAGAGTAGGGCAGTGATTATACCTAGTCAGGTCATAAATTCTGTCACATGTTTAATATAAAATAATTGAAACAAGTTTATTCATTATGTAACCATTCATATACCAAAATGAACTTAACAAAACATAGATTCTTATGACACTAAAGTTTATTCAAAATGACCTCCGTGATTTTGAATACAGGTCTTCAATCTGCGCGGCCAGTCGTCTATCGCAGCGCGAACGAGGTCCATGTCAATATCGGCGGCTGCCTTAATCAAGGATGTCTTGAGTGACTCCAAATTGGGATGAGGCTTTGAGCACGCCTTTTCCTCCAAGTGTTGCCATATCTTGTAATCTAACGGATTCAAATCTGGATTGGAGGAGGGCCAGTCTTCGTGCCGGATGAAGTCGATTTCACGCGCCGCCAGCCAGTCTTGTGTGCTCTTCGCTCTATGAGCTGGCACCGAATCTTGTTGGAATACCCAGTGCCTGTTATTGAACATGGTATGAGAAACAGGTTCCACAAGGTTCGTCAGGACTGTATTTTGATACACAACTGCATTCGTTTTTACACCTTTCTCACAAAAATGTACCTCTGTTAAGCCCTAATAAGAAACTCCCAACCATACCATGAGCGAGGATGGAAAATGACCTCGTTGGACACGCGGAATACGGTTGCTCGCTTCTTCACTACTGTGTGCGTACACCTTATCATTTTGTTTGTTGTAGCTCTCTTCTACGGTAAAAATTTTTTCATCCGAAAAAAGAATTTCCCGATATTTTTTTCCCGCGTACCGCTTAAACAAAGCGCAGCATCTCTTCAGTCTCAGGTCCATTAGACGAGCATTCAAACGATGTCCTGTTTTTCTTCGATATGCCCGAAGCCCTAAGTCTTCATTTAACACTCTTTTCACCGTGGTTCTGCTTCTGCCATCTGAAGGGCCAATAGTTTCTGCTTACGTTTGGGATTTCTTTGAATTCGCGCCTTCACAGCTTTTAACACTGCTGGAGTCCTAACAGACCGAGGGCGACCACTTCTTGACCTGTCATCTACACTAGAGTCTTCATTGTATCGTTTGATGGTACGATAAACGAATCTTTTGGTTATATTCAAAATTTTCAGTATGTTAAAAATTTGAATTGGCGCGTAACCGCAACGATGCAACGCAATAACTGCAACACGGTCTTCTTTAAGCGTCCACTCCATATTTAAAAATGAGTAAAATTCTAAAAGTATACATTTTTATTTTCATGAGCAATTCCAAATTCGAATTCAATAAACTTTTTTGTGGCCAGCATTCTAAAAGAAAAGTTTTTACTGTGTGACAATACTTATGACCTGATTAGTTACATTGAAACTGAGACTTCATCTTCGTGTGTGAAGGATGTGTATGCGCTCAAGAATTAATCGGAAACAACCATAAATTGTAAAAAACAAATATTAGCGCTATTAAACTATAATTGTGCATAATTATGTCTACAGTTCGTGAAAACCTTCAAGAACACCTTCTACATTTTACTACCGTATACTTTAAGACACGTCAGAATGCCTCGCGCAGCCACTTCCTTAAAACCTGTCAAAGATCAACCGGAACTTGTGAATTTGTCAGTCACAACGTCAGTTTTTATGACCCTCACACTAAATAATTGGAAAATTATGGTGATCATACGTACATATGTCCACTTCTGCTAGGATTCGAAAGATATTTAGACGAAATGTGCGCACTTGGTCTAAAGGTATCTTGCGAGGTCTTACAGAGTTAGGACGGTAGGCAGCGGTTTGACGCTGGCCCTGGCATTGCTGAAGTCCATGGGCGACGGTAACCACTCACCATCAGGTGGACCGTATGCTCATCTGCCTACAAGGGCAATAAAAATAAGCTTGGTGAGTAGATGTGTCTGATCTTTTTTGTAATTTGTAATTTTCATTCTGGTCTAACATCTTATCAAAATCAATAAACGAGGTATGATAAAGAGTCTTCAGCGCAGGCAACGTCTCGACTGTGCCATCGGCCTTGCTGACGTCCACGGGCGACGGTAACCACTCACTCTCCGGTGGGCCATACGATCGTACTCCTATAATGGCACTCAAAAAATATTTAACGTCATCAAAAACTATGATGGATGCAGAAAAACTCCGTACAGAAAATGTAAAGTTAAATAGGCATTAATCATAAAAATTTGTGCCGAAAATTTTGAATTACATCTTTATTAAATATCCTCTCCGTGCGTCGTATTCCTCAGTTCTGAGGGTCGTGACCTTTTTACTTTTTTAAATATTATATATATTTTTTTAATATTTTTTACTCTATTAAATATGCTCCATAAATAAAATAGCAATGTGGAATATTCCTAATAAAGATCATTGTCATGGCGTGCAACCTCTGACAGGAGATAAGACCTACAACGACTAGGCTAAGACAGAGACTTCAAATACTTTGAAAAGGGATAAAGAGAAAAATTGAACGAGGGCAGACGTGACTAGCGGCTGGCAGTGCTTTTAATGTCTTCCTATAATTATTGTAAATAGACATGCTTTAACAATAACCGATTTCAAATAGAAAAAAAAAGATATTCCAAAACAAATTAGTATACACTAGAAACAATAATCATCGAAATCGGTTGGCGTGTTACTGAGTTATTGAGTTATTCATCTACATATTTGTCGCGCACGTACTTAATGCAAATTCAAGACTTATATGGCTTTCTCATGGATACCATTATCAGAGCTAAACTAAATTGAAATGGGACCAATGGGAAATTGAATAAAAAAATAATCATCAAAATCGATTCACCCAGTCAAAAGTTATGAGGTAATAGACATAAAAAATACAGTCGAATTGAGAACATCGTCCTTTTTTGAAGTCGGTTAAAAAGACGGACACGAAACAGACGTTAAGGAACAAAAGTGATCGTTAAATTATTGTTATGGCATATGTACTGTTAGGCACTTTGCATGTATTGCCTTCGAGTATACGGGCCTCTGTCTTGCAGGGGTTTTCTTCCTAGAGCCGGACTGATGCGAACGTTGATGTATGCTGTGTGTATTAACGAGGAAGTCATCTCAAGCATTCACATAAATACTGTCTCACTTGTGGTAGGACCTCTTGTGAGTCCGCACGGGTAGGTACCACCACCCCACCGATTTCTGCCGTGAAGCAGTAACGCGTTTCGGTTTGAAGGGTGGGGCAGCCGTTGTAACTATACTGAGACCTTAGAACTTATCTCAAGGTGGGTGCCGCGCTTACGTTATAGATGTCTATGGACTCCAGTAACCACTTAACACCATTTGGGCTGTGAGCTCGTCTACTCACCTAAGCAATAAAAAAAATATGACCACGCTTAAAACTTGCGCAAGAGTCACGACTCGTCTCGTGCTCATTAGCTGCCGGATCCCCTAATCTTAGGGAGGTTGTTCTTCGCGTCACGTCGCCCACTTCAGACGAAGGCCAGAGTTTGATTGTATTTATGACGACTGTCATACGTCCCCCAATAAAAATTAACCAACAAAAGCAGCACCGCCACTAATTATGCTAAATACATTAAACGTTACTTAATTGTGTGTTAATTATAATTTAAATGACGTAATCGAAGACTGACTCAATATTGTGAAAGTCTCGAATTTGTGAAGAGAAGGTTTTTTGAATTTATTCAAATTTTGAATGAACAAACGTTTGGCTGACTATTACTAAAGTCCAATCGTTTTTGACCCGGGTCGTCTCAAATGCCACGACGCAATAATGATACCTATATCCACGTAAAGTTCTACTTTTCAGTTTTCGTAGTCACGGATGACGGAAGCTCAATTTGTCTAAATGTCATGTGATTTTTTTTTATTGCTAATGTGGGTGAACGAGCTCACGGCCCACCTGGTGTTAAGTGGTTACCGGAGCCCATAGACATCTACGACGTAAATGCCGCCACCCACCTTGAGTTATAAGTTTTAAAGTCTCAAGTATAGTTACAAGTGTTACAACGGCTGCCCTACTGCTGCATTACTGCTTCACGGCAGAAATAGGCGGGGTTACCTACCCGCGCGGACTCACAAAAGGTCCTACCACCAGTAGTTACGCAAATTATAATTTTGCGGGTTTTGATTTTTATTACACGATGTTATTCCTTCACCGTGGAAGTCCAAAACGTTGGAAGTCGTTCCAACTCTATACAAAAAGGTAACTTTTACGCTATTGAGAAAGTTAAAGAACTCTCACTAAGCACACTGGGTAGCGCGTAAACTAGGATTGGGAGAGGGAGATGAAGGAGAGAGTATGCCAGCGCATGCTTAGTGGCGGTTGGAAGAAAATTTCATAACCATCTCAAAGATCCAGCTGATGAAAAAAAACATCTGGGTTAGCCAGATTCTTTTCTTCTTGTACTTAATTCTTTTATCGTTCTTTTATTTATAAAGAGGTTCCTATTATCTTAAATGAGTGCAGTAGAATGGTCTCGAGCAGGGAGAGATGGCGCGACATCGTGAGACGCATCAAGTCTGCCCCTTCGAACACTACATGACGATCACGACCACTCTGTCAAGAGTGACACGACTGAGAAGAAGAAGAATTATCTGTGCGTTCCATGAAAGGTTTTTATCAAATTAAGATTTCCAAATTGCTTACTGTATCACTGATAGAAAGGATAGACTTGTATCCAATTGAATTATTTTACTAATGACCCGGGTTCAATATGTACAGGTAATTTTTGATTTAATAACGAATTCCGCCAAACTAAATCCATTTTTCCGCCAGTATTATAAAATGCGCAAAACTAAAACTATTTAATAAAACTTCAAGATCTGTTTGTTAGCGAATTAAGCAAGAATCGCTTGATGTATTATTACTTATTCATTGTTAAATCTAATATCTGCGCATTCCCACGACGATAACATGCCGTAAACACTAATAAAATACAGGAAGATTTTTTACTGGAAAACTTGATACGGTAATAATGCAATTTTAATTTGTCATAATTAATTAATTAATTAAGGCTATATTTAGATTTATCCAAAAAAAAACCGTTACAAACAACACGACTCTAAACTGGTGGTAGGATGTCTTGAGAGTCCGCACGGGTAGGTACCACCGGTCTGCCCATTTCTGCCGTGAATCAGTAATGGGTTTCCGTTCGAAGGGCAGGACGAGTGAGGGCATTTACGTTTCTGTAATCTCCGGTAACCACTAAAAACCAGGTAGCATGTGAGCTCGTCCACCCATCTAGGCAATAAACAGTTTAAAAAACACGCGTCGACTGGCTATGACAGACGCATGTGATGTGGCCCAGACTGAATAGACTTGGATTGTTCAGTGCGTGTTTCAAAGCTAAATGCTACTGAAAAGCTGGTCGCCAGTGGATCGTTTTGGATGGCGGCGGCTGAGCGAAAATTCTCTTACACCAATCAGCAACTTTTTAATCTATACTAATATATAAATCTACAGTGGTTTTTACGGATGTTCCGTTATAACTACTGAGCCGTGCATCCGGTTGACTTGAAACTTGGTTCCCATGTAGAAAATACATGTGCTTAATGGATAGGCTAATATTTATATGAGTGTTGGACTCCCTACCCCAGTTGCGGGGACGTTAATGATGAAGATGGGTGAGAAGTAATAATGTTAATTTTAAATGTCCAGCAAAGCGGATGGGTACAACTAGTCTGATCTACAGATGAAACTTATTTAAGGCTATTAAGAGAGTTTTAACTATGAATGTTTGGAAGGCAGGGGCAGAGGGCAAGGCTGAACTAACTAGAGATCTCCAGGGTGGAGGTGTCGAGCGACTGTCTTCCCAGCTCTAGCAGAATTTATACCTGAGTTTGCAGACAAGGGGCAAAGGGCAAGGCTGAACTGACTGAAGATCCCCAGGGCCGAAGTGTCGAGCAATTGTCTCCTCAACTCTAGCAAACTTATGCGCTCGCTTCCAGCTCGCCCGGGCACAGAGAGCATGGAGAATCTGTGTGTGTTTTTAACCGTCTGTATATAACCTTGCAATGATGTAAGTGAGAGGAACGGAGCGTGTGAACTCACGGCTACATTTATCGAAAACAAAAGTGTTGTACTGTTTCACATTTAACTGTTTTAGCCGATTCCAAACACAAGGACGTTCGCAATTTGACTGTTTATTATTTTCTTATTGCCCTTGTAGGGAGACGAACGTACGGCCTATCTATATGGTGAGTGGTTACCGTCGCCCATGGACGTCAGAAATCGTAGGGGCAGAGCCTTGCGTAATTACTGGTGGTAGGACCTCTTAAGAGTCCGCACGGGTAGGTACCACCGCCCTGCCTATTTCTGCCGTGAAGCAGTAATGCGTTTCGTTGACGGGTGGGGCAGCCACCTCGTCCAACCATCTAAGCAATAAAAAAAAAGCCGCTGCCTACCAAAATGCGTCCTGCCTCAATACTGATTTGTAAATGAACCTATTTGTTGATTCTATTTTATCTGTAGGCCGGTGCTTCTCATGTGGCCAGCGTTATCCTTGAACAAGTCATATTTATTTGACTTTGACTAAATTGATGTTATTTACGTTAAAAATTTGTATTAAAATCTTTTTTGGACAAACCTGTTCCCTCGCCATTGTAATGTTAACAAGAATCGGAAAAAAATATTGTCACAGAGTTTTGACAATTAAAATATTATTTTGACGAAATTGTAAGATGATGTAAAGATAAAGAAACCTAATTAAATTACAGCAGCGTTTTGAACAGGTTTAGTGACGAAAATCCAAGGAAACATTCCTAAAAAACTAGTTTTTAATGTGACAAACAGGAAATACGACATCCAATATTAATTACTGACAATTTTAAACTTGGCGGCCCCGACGCCATGTTTTGTGTTCTCTTTTTTCATTGAATTAGTTTGAAAAATGAGACTGGAGAAAGTAATTGAAACTACCGTACTTATTTGCAACAAATACTGAATGTAAGTTACAATTAATTCGGCTGCACCACCCTTTTAAACCACGAAATGAACATGATAACAAAAATTATTATTTACCAAATTTAACAACCTAATTCCTACCCGATCCTGTAGACCGAGTGGTAAACATTCGACGTCGCCCTAAACATGTCATTACGGATCCTCCCGATCCATTAACCGTGCTTTTAGGTACCACAAGCACCAGTCACCGTCCTCGTCGAAGCCGTCGCTTGCGACGAAGGGCTCGACGAGCAAATTAACCCACAGCCCACTGAGTCTCTCACCGGATCTTCTGATTGGGTCGCGTTTCCGATCCGGTGGTAGATACTGTGAAGCACGGCTCTTGCTAGGATTCGTGTTAGCAATGTCATCAGGTTTGAGCCCCGCGAGCCTACCTACTAGTTAAGGTTACGCTGAAATAGCATCTCAAGGCTATCAGCTTAGGTAGGAAAAAAATGTTATTACAGAGATATCCATGAGACAACAATTTAGCCACATTTTACGCCACGAATCTCCTAGGTAATTTAAAAAAAATACCATTAGAATATGTAATCGCGATAATTAATCTTAAAACCATTTTATAACAGAAAGTACCCGAGAAAAAAAAAAGATAACTCCCGCCATTCACGTATTTTGAAAAAATGTCAAATGCAACAAGTCACGCCATCTGTTAATCGCACAAGGAATTAACAAGTGCTTTCAAATCACAGGTTCATAAATAGGCCGGTAATTCATCATTCCATTGTACAATTACAGCCAACGTTGTTTATGGCAACTTTGGCTGGTGGTGGATTCCATCAACTCCTCTCCCTATATTAACCACAACCCTATTTCTATACAAACATCCACTTCGTTTGATAATAACCGTGGTCGCCCGAAGCATGTCGTCGAACTCCACGATTAAGACTAAGAGTCTACGAGCGAACTAACGCAGACACAGAGCCCACTGAGTTTTTCGCCGGATCCGGCGGTAGATTCAGAGAAGCACTGCTCTTGCTAGGGCTAGTATTAGCAAGCTCCCTCAGGTTGAGCCCGTGGGCTCACTTATCCGTCACAGCCTAGCTGGAATACCCCTGGTTGTGGGATGTCTTTTGTGGGTCCGCACGGGTAGGTACCACCGCCCTACCTATTTCAGCCGTGAAGCAGTAATGCGTTTCGGCTTGAAGGGTGGGGCAGCCGTTACACTGTTAAAACTGAGACCTTAGAACTCATATCTCAAGGTGTCTATAGGCTCCAGTAACCATTTTTTATTTCATACATGTATGGACGAGCTCATAGCCCACCTGATGTTAAGTGGTTACTGGAGCCCATAGACATCTACAACCTAAATGCGCCACCCACCTTGAGATATAAGTTCTAAGGTCTCAGTATAGTTACAACGTCTGCCCCAGCCTTCAAACCGAAACGCATTACTGCTTCACGGCAGCGCAGGGCGGTGGTACCCACCCGTGCGGACTCAAGAGGTCCTACCACCAGTAATTTAACATCAGGTCGGCTGTGAGCTCGTCCACCTGTCTAAGCAAAAGGCCCTTAAACTACTAGCGTATAGGTACAAGTAGCATAGAGGATGCGACCGATATTAACCGACATATGAAGGCAACGTATGAACTGCCTTATAGAAAAACGTGGCTGTAATGTATCTGTAACGCGCCAGTGAAGTGGAGCAGTAGGTGAACGAGGCGGTCGTGATGTAACGGAGCCGGCGTCTTGCGCAACGCAGCTTTCAACTCGCCCATCCAATCTAGCGAGCGCGGCGGATCACATAACCAATACATCTCACTTCGAATTCGTCGCGGCCTGAGTTATCAGAGAGCCAGGGCTCTGAAGCTGCGATACTTTAAGACGAATATTTTTCTGTATGGAATCGTCGTGACCCAAAGGATAAGACGTCCGGTCCATTCGTATCTAGCGATGCACCGGTGTTCGAATCCCACAGGCAAGTACCAATTTTTCTAATGAAATACGTACTTAACAAATGTTCACGATTGACTTCCACGGTGAAGGAATAACATCGTGTAATAAAAGTCAAAACCCGCAACATTATAATTTGCGTAATTACTGGTGGTAAGACCTCTTGTGAGCCCGCGCGGGTAGGTACCACCACCCCGCATATTTCTGCAGTGAAGCAGTAATGCGTTTCAGTTTGAAGGGTGGGGTAGCCGCTGTAGCTATACTGAGACCTTAGAACTTATATCTCAAGGTGTATATATTGTTATAATATATATTGGTATATATTGTTAAAGTTAAGGCATTTAATTATTGTATAACTAAACACAGAAAAAAAATATATAAATCATACAATTCTTATTTGTTATAGACAAATTGATCAAATTTTATCAATTTGTGGATTCTGAAAATTATCAAAATCCTTAAAATATAGAATGGGTAATACGAGTATGTTACTGCCATCTACAGGAGCAATAAGAAACTAATTGAAGTCATCTAGTGGCTGACACCCATAAACATTTTGTTGAGTGCTTGGGTTGCTTATCTATACCTAATTTATGTGTATTATGTATGCTGTCAGCGTTCGAATCCAATCGACGGATACCAGTTTCTCTCTTCTTCAACCTGTGCCCAATGCAGACTCGAGGACATTAAAAAAAATCGACACCATTTGAAAACCAATTTAACATACAAGATATCTTGATATTATAACGCCACCAACGCGAGTCAAGTTTTAGTCAGACATTTTTTTCCATTTCGACATTGTCAATGACAATTAATGACAAGACGGCTAAATCTCAAAAGCTCGCACGTCCGCCGAAGTTATTTAAAAAAAAAAGAAATACGATAATATTTTATTTGCCCGTGGATCAACGCCCTGGCCGAACCTACGACCTTTAAATGACGAGACGGCGACAAAGAAACTATACGTGAATACAAAAACGAGGAAGAAAATATGTATTCAATAATAATTAACAACTCCCAACAATGGCTTGAACATTTTATAAGTAAGCAGTTATGAGGTGTGAGTCAGATACTGCTTTGTTTTGATACTGGGGTGTTTTTTCTATTGCCTTTGTAAGCAGACGAGTATAAGTTCCACCTTATGGTGAGTGGTTACCATCGCTCGTGGACCCCAGCAATGTCAGGGGCAGAGCCAAGCCGCTGCCTACCGTTTAATAGTCTCCACAAGCCTCGTTTGAAGAAGGACGTGTTATAGCGCTCGAGAAACACCGTGGAGGAGAGTTCATTCCAAAGCCGGATGGTATGTGCCAGAAAAGATCTCTGGAAGCGCACTATGCATGAACGCAGTGGATCCAGGTAGTATGGATGAACTCTACTCCGGTGGCGAGCGGTGCAATGTTAAAAGCGAGATTATGGAATCATCTCAAACAATTCCTCAGAGCACTTCCCATTGAACATACGGTACAATATACAGAGAGAACCAAAGTCCCTCCGCAGACCCAGAGGTTCCAAACGATCCGTGAGAATGGGATTATCGACAATGCTTCGAGAAATCACTATGATTGTCCGCTATTTACAATTCCGCAGAAGGACATGCGCTCTCGCCCGACTCATAGCGCTCGGGAAGGGAGGGGAGCCGTGGAGGGGAGCTCATTCCAAATCCGGATGGTACGATGGTATGACGGTAGTGTGGATAAGCCCTACTCCGATGGTGGGCGGGGCGATGGTAAAAACAAAATTCTGAATGCTGTCATATTATTTAGCAGAAAACCGCCACGAGCAAAGGTATACCAATCGACTGATCCTCGGAGTGCAATTTTAAGGACGTCTGTCGGCTCACATTTGCTACGGACTTCTTCAGCCGGCGTAAGCACAGTCCTCGGCCTGAAATTCATGAGCGTTAACAATCTTGGTGGCAGAACCTCTTGTGGGAGGACCTCTTGTGAGTCCGCGCGGGTAGGTACTACCACCCTGCCTATTTCTGCCGTGAAGCAGTAATGCGTTTCGGTTTATTCGGTTAGAACTTATATCTCAAGGTAGGTGGCGCGTTTACGTCGTAGATGTCTATTGGCTCCAGTAACCACTTATAATAACACCAGGTGGGCTGCGAGCTCGTCCACCAACCTAAGCAATAAAAAAAAATCGCAATTAGATATCATCACATTCTTCTGCCCTTCTCCCAGTCACCTGGGGTCGGCGCAACATGTTTTCCCCTTCGATACTCCTCTATCATATACCTACCATTTCTTCGCTCACTCCCCTCTTACACAAATCGTGTTTCGCGCAATCCATCCGTTTCTTCTTAGGTCTCCCTCTTCTTCTTTATCATTCATACCACATTCATAGTCAATTAGATAATTTAGCACAATTAGATAGATCGCATAAAATAGAAGAATTCCTTAAATTACCAAGAACTCCGCACATTCAACTAATGGCATAGTCCACAAGTGAATGTACAATATCATTATGGAGAACAGCATTGAAAAAATATATACATATATTAAGAAATGACCGTTTCCAGTTGGACAATTCTAGTTTGACCAATAAACTTACTTAATTGTTATGACACTATGTCGGCGAGACCTTGAGATTTGGAAGTAGATGATTAGAACGGATTATATCTGAAATGTTGCATATCTGACATACATTTAGAACTCCTATACTACACTATTACAGACACAGTTCTCTGCAGCTCTGTACTGATCCCGAGCTCTTCTCGTGCACAAACAGACGCAGATCCGACCTACATCTAGCCTCTAGTCCTATACTACACTACTACAGACACAGTCCTCTACAGCTCTGTACTGATCCCGAGCTCTTCTCGTGCACAAACAGACGCAGATCCGACCTACATCTAGCCTCTAGTCCTATACTACACTACTACAGACACAGTCCTCTGCAGCTCTGTACTGATCCCGAGCTCTTCTCGTGCACAAACAGACGCAGATCCGAACTACATCTAGCCTCTAGTCCTATACTACACTACTACAGACACAGTCCTCTACAGCTCTGTACTGATCCCGAGCTCTTCTCGTGCACAAACAGACGCAGATCCGACCTACATCTAGCCTCTAGTCCTATACTACACTACTACAGACACAGTCCTCTGCAGCTCTGTACTGATCCCGAGCTCTTCTCGTGCACAAACAGACGCAGATCCGACCTACATCTAGCCTCTAGTCCTATACTACATTACTACAGACACAGTCCTCTGCAGCTCTGTACTGATCCCGAGCTCTTCTCGTACACAAACAGACACAGATCCGACCTACATCTAGCCTCTAGTCCTATACTACACTACTACAGATACAGTCCTCTACAGCTCTGTACTGATCCCGAGCTCTTCTAGTACACAAACAGACACAGATCCGACCTACATCTAGCCTCTAGTCCTATACTACACTACTACAGATACAGTCCTCTACAGCTCTGTACTGATCCCGAGCTCTTCTCGTACACAAACAGACACAGATCCGACCTACATCTAGCCTCTAGTCCTATACTACACTACTACAGATACAGTCCTCTACAGCTCTGTACTGATCCCGAGCTCTTCTCGTACACAAACAGACGCAGATCCGACCTACATCTAGCCTCTAGTCCTATACTGCACTACTACAGACACAGTCCTCTGCAGCTCTGTACTGATCCCGAGCTCTTCTCGTACACAAACAGACACAGATCCGACCTACATCTAGCCTCTAGTCCTATACTACACTACTACAGACACAGTCCTCTGCAGCTCTGTACTGATCCCGAGCTCTTCTCGTACACAAAAAGACGTTTCTCCCTATTGTCTTATTATCATTAACTGAATACCAATAGCTTTGACCCAGTAGTAAAAGTGCTGTCGGATACGCGGACAGCACACATAATTATGAAAAAACACGGAACTGACCGTCGATCTAAGTTATCAGATTAGAGCGATTCGTTTTTTAATTTAACGTCATCCTTAAATAAATAAAGATACCGTTAAAAAATTACACGACAGAGATGCGTCACGATGACCCTATTATTCCTCACGCTGCAAATTCCTCCGTGACCCGATTCACAGTAGCAGACAACTTGATCCACTCGGGGCGCTATTGGCCACTAGTTTTAGCAACGGCCTAAGCACAGAACGCCGTACTTGTGAAACTCAGTCCACAGCATTAACCCGCTTCTCATCTCAGCGAATAGATAGGGTCAAAAATGAACAATACTATAAATGATTCCGTTTTTTTCCCTACCTATGCTGATAGCCTTGAGAGGCAATTTCAACTTTATCCTAGCATGTAAGTGAGCTCTCAAGGCTCAAACCGGAAGTGTTGCTAGCACTGGCCCTAGCAAGAGCAGTGCTTGGCAGAATCTACCATCGGATCGGAAACGCGACCCACTGAGAAGATCCGGCAAAAAAGGACGCCCATCCAACGCCAAGGAGGCGTCACGCCCATCGTCGCAAGCGACGGGTTCGTTAATGGATCGGGAGGATCAGATTCCGTTACTTATAGATTTCTTCTTCTCAGTCGTTCACTCCTGGCGGAGTGGTCGTGGTTACGTAAGTCTTAATGTTTGGTTGCGGCTTTTGAGAGACTTCTCCATCTTTCTCTATTTGTGGCGGTACGTATACACTCAGTACACTTATAGATACAGTTCAAGTTAATAAAAAATCGTGTTAAGGATTTAGCGTAACGCTGAACAATTACTAACGAAAATAACTTATTCTTGAACTTAGCGAATTTATCTGAGTTACTGATGGGAAAACGTGTTGCTTGCTGAAACGGATTCGTACCGTCGTCTCGTCTATAACTGCCACGAAGCACACTTTTGCACCAATGAAACCGAGATGCTGTAACGTTCATCAGATCCAGGGATCAGCCTCAGCCGTTTGGAGCCTCTGGGTCTGCGGAGGGACTTCGGTTCCCTCTGTATTTTGTACCGTATGTTCCATGGGGAGTGCTCTGAGGAATTGTTCGAGATGATACCAGCATCTCGTTTTTACCATCGCACCGCCCGCCACCGGAGTAGAGTTCATCCATACTACCTGGAGCCACTGCGGTCATCCACAGTGCGTTTCCAGAGATCTTTTTTGCCACGTACCATCCGGCTATGGAATGAGCTCCCCTCCACGGTGTTTCCCGAGCGCTATGACATGTCCTTCTTCAAACGAGGCTTATGGAGAGTATTAAGCGGTAGGCAGCGGCTTGGCTCTGCCCCTGGCATTGCTGAAGTCCATGGGCGACGGTAACCACTCACCATCAGGTGGGCCGTATGCCCGTCTGCCTACAAAGGCAATAAAAAAAAAAAAAAAAAAAAAAAATCACTTGACACCCAATGCCACGTCAAGTGGATGATCACCCTTTTTTTTGGCTTAGATGTGTTTACGACACAGCCAAACTGGTGTTAAGTGGTTACTGGAACCATAGACATCTACAACGTAAATGCCGCCACCCACCTTGAGATATAAGTTCTAAGGTCTCAGTATAATTACAACGACTGCCGCACCCTTCAAACCGAAACGCATTACTGCTTCGCGGCAAAAAATATCCTGATCACCTAAGCTACCAAAAAATACAACAAACCATTCAAAACTTACAAGTTCATAACTTAAACCAACCGAAATACAAGTCGCCACCTGACTTTCACCAGACCCGATGACTTTTGTGGGTTAAGTTAGCTTTATCATTGTGATTTCTGTTTTTCACAGTCATAAATCACTTGTAATACATATTCGTGTTTATGTAATGGGTTTACAGCTTATTGGCGGCGCTGTCAACCGCCAGGACCGTATTTCCGGCGGCGTAGTGCTGTCTATAGGCTTCGGTCGTTGTTGTAGTCCTAGAGCATCACGCTGGCACATAGGGCCCTCACAAGTTGTTCCCCTTGACCCTGTCTTGCGCTTGCTCCTTGACATCACTCCAAGTCATGTCGGCAATCTTCATCTCGCTCTCCACATTGCGTCGCCAAGTATGTGCAGGGCGATCAGGTCTTCTCCTGCCAAGCGGTTGCCACTCAAACGCGACTGATGCTGCGTTGACTCCGCTGCGCCGTAGAGTGTGTCCTATCCAACGCCGTTTCCGATGTGGGTTTGGTCACATTTAGTCCAAAGGTCTTTATTTGACATAGCAATAGGCTTCGGTAGCCACTAAAAAACGTAGGGGCGGGAGCACGATCACCTATTTACCGAATTTGGATTCGATTCCAGAGAATTAGCTTGAGAAACGGCTATCATATAGGTACCAATGTGCTTAATGCGAGTTTTTTAACTTCTCGATCGCGTTAAAGTTAACTCAAATTTGTATGGAGTTGGAACAGCTTCTCTATGCCTCTACTTGTCGAAGTTAAAAAACTGGCACTAAGCACACAGGAAGACAATGGCGCGTAGGTACATAGATGCCTTAGTGCGTGGCACACGATACTACCTGAAAATCCTTATTAGGATAATCAGAGAATCTTATTAAATTGTTAAATCTTTATACATTTTTCGAGGGCAAAAAAATGGTTAAGCAACATCAGACATCCAGACAGTGAGAAGAATATCGACGATCATCTTGATACAAATGTTTTAGTGAAAAATTCGGTGGTTTAAAATAGTAAAATGGAGAAAATAGAAATGTTTAATTCCCTGTCAGAAGCAGACCATGCCATGTATCTAACGACAGGCTATACTGACCGAGATAAATGAGCATAACCAAGAGTCCTGAGCTTGAAACGGTGGCTCCAGTTTGCTTCTGTTATTGGTGTATGTAAGTGAAGATCAATGGTAAGCACAACTGCCTCCAAACGCAAAAACTATGAGACTCAGGACATGAAAGTAGTGAATATTAAATGCAGGAAACACGAACGGTGTGTGTGTGTGAGTCATGAGATGGTGGTCGCAACGCCAGCGGCATACAAATTAACACAATGGTGCGATTAAATGATTGTGAACGTTAACATTACATTTCTACAAGCGTCAATGCGATGCCACTATCCTTGCGAAGTTATCCTTGGTCATCGAACCACGCGTCACCGGGGTAAAGTTCGACCAGAGATCTTTTCTGGCACCAGACGTCATTCACAGCATCGGTTTTTAAGCAACTATCTAGGTGTATCCAATTGCAATCTGGTCCTTTTTGAGTTTAAATCTTAACAAGACCTGACTAGGAGTTTATGATTTATCATTAATTAATGAACATTTAATTGACTTTGACTATATGTATGATATTTCCAATTTAGGTACTTTAAAAAAATTGGTTTTATTTAATTTTAAAATTTTGCATACAATTGTCTGTCTGAGGGTTCGGTACATAGCTGAACGTATTGTTGTCAGTTTTAACACAAATATCCACTACAAAATTGGTATTTCGACATGAACAAAACCGATTTTCCTTAGAGGTTTCACCTTTGTATGAATCGTCTTCATAATTTACTTCGGGCAGCCTTGGACGATGTCGTAACAACGCGCGAGTGACTTCGGAGGGCCGCAGAGGTCATTGTTGCGATAGAACAGCCTCCGACGTGAATCGCATCTTAATTAAAGGCCTAGTGAATATCGCGTCAGGCACGGCTTAGAGAGCACTTCGAAAGTCGGAGCAAAACTTTTGACTAGTAAGTAAGAATATACGAGAATTTTAGGTAGCAGCATCTATAGTGGTGTAGTATAGGACTAGAGGCTAGATGTAGGTCGGATCTGTGTCTGTTTGTGTACGAGAAGAGCTCAGGATCAGTACAGAGCTGCAGAGGACTGTGTCTGTAGTAGTGTAGTATAGGACTAGAGGCTAGATGTAGGTCGGATCTGTGTCTGTTTGTGTACGAGAAGAGCTCAGGATCAGTACAGAGCTGCAGAGGACTGTGTCTGTAGTAGTGTAGTATAGGACTAGAGGCTAGATGTAGGTCCGATCTGTGTCTGTTTATGTACGAGAAGAGCTCGGGATCAGTACAGAGCTGCAGAGGACTGTGTCCGTAGTAGTGTAGTATAGGACTAGAGGCTAGATGTAGGTCCGATCTGTGTCTGTTTGTGTACGAGAAGAGCTCGGGATCAGTACAGAGCTGCAGAGGACTGTGTCCGTAGTAGTGTAGTATAGGACTAGAGGCTAGATGTAGGTCAGATCTGTGTCTGTTTGTGTACGAGAAGAGCTCGGGATCAGTACAGAGCTGCAGAGGACTGTGTCTGTAGTAGTGTAGTATAGGACTAGAGGCTAGATGTAGGTCGGTTCTGTGTCTGTACGAGAACTTTGTAACACCAACTACAGAAGGGTTATAGAACCAATTACCCTCACGCGATGTTAGAAATATAAGGAAAATACTCACTCATTAGACAATTACAGACAATTCAAAAGTACTTATTGTGTCTTCGGCATTATAATACTTAAACAACCTCGAAAAGTACATGATTATATTTTAAGGTCTCAAATGCTGTGGAGACCTTAAAACATGTTTACTACGAGCCATTTTCCATAGTTCTTTCATCCAGTACCTTATGCGATCACACAGTTTAGCCACAAGATACTCCTGGGTTAGCTGGTTTTAAAACCGATAATTTATTCCTTCTCATGAGCAGATAAAGCTCACAGCGAATCTGCTATGAAACCACTGAAAATTTTACTGGTGGTAGGACGTATCGTGAGTCCGCACGGATAGGTACCACCACCTTGCCTGTTTCTGCCGTGAAGCTGTAATGCGTTTCGGTTTAAAGGGTGGGGCAGCCGTTGTACTGTTAAAAAAGTGAGACCTTAGAACTCATGTCTCAAGGTGGTAGGCGGGATTTACGTTGTAGATATCTATGGGCTCCGGTAACCACTAAAAAAAAGGAAATATTACATCTCAAGATTCGAGTTCGAGGACTCCATGATTGCTTCGCGACAGATAAGCCATTTTTGCGGTACCTAGCTGGGTGAACTTACAAAACGACCTACCACCAGTAAAATTATGTTATATTTCGCGTTAATTGGACAAGAGAATTAAAAATCACCCATTACCGGACCAAAATTCACCGGTTTTACCTAGAACCGTTTTTCTCGGTGCGGTAACAGCGATGTTTATTTTTGCGTGCCTTAAAATTGGAATGATATGCCCCTGCTGTATTGGGTATGGTATCTACTCATACAATACTTCCCACCATGAGTAGCTTCGATCGGCGATTGCGGTCTTCTCTGGTAATAAATATTCTTTGGCGGATTTAACGCCTAAGGCATTCTCTACCAGTCGACCTAGGGTAGTACATAAAACGACGTAAAGGATGCATCAGTTGATAGAGTAAAGTCAAAATAGTTGATAAACATGCTTATTAAATTATTAAAATGAATACAGAACAGATATTTGTTAATAAACACATAAAACATCAATGTTGTTTTTATTCAAAAACATGTTCTATTAAGGATCGCGCGCGGGCCTTTTTTCAGAGTTTTTGGTATTGCCGAAGTAGGTACACGGGAAGACGCACTGTCTTCTGTTCCCAAGAACTGATAAAATAAGATAAGACAATTTGTATTTTTAATGCTTTTGATGGGTGGACGAGCGCACATCCCACCTGGTGTTAAGTTGTTACTGGAGCCCATAGACATCTACAACGTAAATGCACCACCCTCCATGAGATATAAGTTCTATGTAAACGCATTACTGCTTCACGGTAGAAATAAGCAGGGTGGTGGTACCCACCCGCGCGGACTCACAAGAGGTCCTACCACCAGTAATTGCGCAAATTATAATGGTATTCATTGTCTGTTACTCAGATTTGATTTTGTAAGTCATCGCTTGATAGTTTATTGCGAAAATGCATTTTAATTAAGTGTACAATACGTTTCGTTCAGTTTGTAATTTAGATCGTAGATCGTATGAGATTGTTTGATTAATTTATTCCCGTACATATTCGCTGGTAGCTTAAGGGAGTGTCCTAGCTAAGCGCAGAGGGGTAGGTGACTCAACTTGAGAGTATTTGCGAACTGATTGATCCACTGAGAAGATCTGGCGAGAAACTCAGTGGGCTATTATTGTTTCCAGGCTCGGCGTACTGCTAAGGATCTTATGGCAACAGGAAATTAATGCGTGCTCACAAGTTTTTTTTAATGTAGTAGTTGTTTAAAAGTGCGTTTATACTTCCAGTTCTTAGTGCTAAAATAATATATTGTGTTCTTATGGCCGAAATTAGGCAATTTAGAAAATCTCTTGGCGACTTTTAACGAACAAAATATTTCCTGTTTGTAGAAATATAAAAGAACCCGTTTTTACAAGGCTGCACAGTTAAATTCCTCTAGTCTTATGTTATAATAATAAATATCTTACCTGATGCAAATGACCGTTGGCTGCCAACAATTATCGAAAGAAAAAACTTTCAATTAATATTGCACCGCAGTGAGAGAAATATTTATCGAAATATCACAATGTGAATTCACTGAAAATGTTTACAAACACAAAATTTTGATGAGTTCCCGCCAATTTTGACAGTTCCGTTTTCGGCCAGTTCGTTCGAGTTTCTATGTAAATTTTTTTTAAGCGACACACACGCGACTCAATCCACGCTGCATGCCGAACTGAGCTAAGCTAAACTAGCTGACTACTTTCGAATCTCAACACAACCTACAAAATAAATTGGTTTAATAAAAAAAATCCATGTTGACTCTATATCCCTTTAACATAAAGCTTAAAATAAAAAAACATAAACGCATCTTTAAATTTGTGGAATGTCTCAAGTCAGCTTCATTGTGATTTTGAATTTAGGTTTTAACCGATGCAGATAAACACTATTTTCGTTTGGAGTCTTAATTAGGACTGAGATGTCATGTTTGTTGATGTTATGTAAAAAGTACCCGCCATAATTTTCACAATTTACTCGTATTCAAATATAATTATGCAACATTTATATTACAACGATCACTAAAATAACTTTTCTTGTCCAAAGCTGAATTAAATGTTGTTTTTCTAACATGTACTTACTAATATATTACCACGTAATGATACTTATACTTGACTCACGGTTGGTCATAACAGTTTTTTAACACAACATAGCCATCGAACTCACCGAAGCCGCTTACGCGTTGTCTAGTTCTTCTCAAATATGATAATGTATTTCTTGCTTTACTATTCTCATTATAAGCTAATCAATTCGCTGGCCCTTTGCAATTCATCATATAAACGAAGAACGCAAGATAATTATGTGTTCCTTGTTTTTATCATTGCATCACCCGTTGTCGGAGCAGTATATTTCTACCACCCAGAACCGCTGCGCTGATTTGGATCGCTTCAGAGTTCGGTTGCCCATCCAATCTGGAGTGTAATTGTCTGTTGAAGGCTTTTGGCGTCCGTAATCAACGCGTGCTCGTAATCCGGTCCCCTTGTCGCGTGGGGCGTGGTATTGTTTAAAAGGTTTCCACTTCCGCGCCTCTTAGCTCAGGATAATCGACAGTGTGTTTAAAAGAATCATTTTTGTTGGGTTCCATCCGGATTTACAGACTCTCAGAGCGCTTTTATTTCCTACCTATTGTAGTGACCTTGAGAGATAAAACTAGATTCACAGAAAGAGTAGGTGAGCTCACGGGGCTCTAACCTGGTGAAGTCGCTAACACTGATCCTAGCAAGAGCAGTGCTTCGCGGAATCTACCACCGGATCGGAAACGCGACCCACTGAGAAGATCCGGCGAGAAACTCAATGGGCAAGCCTTTGCATTATAGGTTTGGTTTTTTTTTTCCACAGTAGAAAATCGCCGGGTCCCCACCCGCGCGGCAGGTGGGGTATGTGGGCGTTGAACCTCACTAAAAACTCCTGCCGCTCACAACCGGTGCCCTACCTCGGACCGGGCCGGAGCCCAGTCGGGGCTATTGAAACGGCGGGACAGGGTTGACGCAGAGCAAATTACATCCATCCCACCGTCCCACGGACGCCGGACCGGCGGCCGCCAGCGACACGACCACCAGTTCCCTCGTTCAGCGGGCCGAGAGCCCGCTTTGATGGCGCCGCGTTACACCTTCCCCCAGAGCGGTCGGGGGAACGCGGTCTACCATCACCCGGCTTCCTACTGCGGGTGAGCGTGCAAAGCACGCCACCCCACGTCTGGGTCTCTCCCCGCACAAAACGTGTGGGACCCCTAGCTCTTAGGAGGCCAGGTCACGGATACGACCCCAGTCCCGACCCCCTGCTCGGCGGCGGCGGGTTTCTGCGTAGTGAGGAGAGCTTTGCCTCACTCGCCCCTCCGCCTCCTTCTGCGAGATGGTGCACTCGCAGAAGTCGAGCATAGCCTTCCATGACTCATCGCCGCCAAGCATCGACGCCACGACGGCAGGCAGCGACAAGTCAGGTCCTATCTTTGCGACCAGGACACGGCGCTGCACCTCCCAAGCGGGGCAGACAGCGAGCGTATGCTCCGCCGTGTCCAGGTCGTGTCCACAATGGTGACACCTCGTCGTCGGCTCAGCCCCTATCCGGCGCAGGTACTTCCCGAAGCATCCGTGCCCGGTCAGCACCTGCACCAGACGAAAGGTGAGACGTCCTTCGCCACGATTCACCCAGTCATCAAAGACTGGGTAAACCGCCTCGACGGTCCGTAGCCCCCACGTGCCGCGTTCTGGTGCCTAAAAGCACCGGTAATGGATCGGGAGGATCCGTAATGACGTGCTTTGGGTGACGTCGACTGTTTACCATTCGGTCTACAGGATCGGGTATGTAGTTTCCTGCGGCCACGACAAGAGGGTTCTCATGTCGGCACACTGACCTTACACACTCGCAGTGTATATTTTTTTCCTACCTATGCTGATAGCCTTGAGAGGCTATTTCAGCTTCTACTTGACGTGCAAGTGAGCTCACGGGGCTCAAACCGGGTGTGTTGCTAACACTGATTCTCTAGCAAGAGCAATGCTTCGCAGAATCTACCATCGGATCAGAAACGCGACCCACTGAAAAGATCCAGCGAGAAACTCCGTGGGCTGTGTCTATGGGTTAATTCGCTCGTCGAGCCCTTCGACGTAGAGGTAAGGAGCGCCATCTGTTATAAGGTACAAGTTGAAGTGAAGTCTGCCTGTAAACAGCAAGTTATTGTTGGAAGACTCACCGCAATACCGCTAGTGTAGCGAAGTGGAAATTATATGAATATAGCAGTTTTGAACACAGTGAAGTGTGCCGGGTTGAAGTGAAGTGTAGTGGTTTATGGTGCTGTTTTTAAAATCCTTCCACTTGCTACTGTGGCGCACCTTAATTGGCCCCTTTTCAGTGGACACTTTTTAATACACTGAGCTGGAGACTCCTTACTTCTACCCTCCATAGCGTTAATAAAAAGTCCCCGACATATCAGTACATTGGCGACACTGCCAAACTTGCATTCGGGACACCGATAAACTAAATACACAATTCCGTCTCAATTCTTTATTCTTTATTTGAATGAACATCATTTCATTTCATTTTATGCGTATATATACATATATGTATTTAGAATTGGGATCGTGGCTCAAAAAATAAAATTATTCCACTGTTGCACTTTTACTCTTTTTGAAAGAATTAATTAGAGGAAGAAGTAAACTAAGAAGAAATGGATGGATTGCGTGAAAGACGATATGTGTAAGAGGGGAGTGGGCGAAGAAATGGTATAAGATAGAGGAGTATGGAAGGAGAAAACATGTTGCGCCGACCCCAGGTGAATGGAAGAAGGGCAAGACGATGATGATGATAATATAGTAATTTAAAATTAATTCACATTTTTTTTACTCCTTGCTCATTTAAATCTCTACGCCATTTTCTTTTTCTCTGTCATTCTGTCTCTCATTCTTTTTTCCCTTTCTTACCGTTTCGAGAGGAAATCTTACACTCACACTCACGTCTTAACACTCCGTTCGACAATATTTCATACGTTCTTACCAATTCAACATATATATCGATAGAAGGTGTTTATTGGCAACAATGGCATCGCAAAGAGCCAATTTTGAGACAAAAAAAAAGAAGAAAACAAACAAAAATAAATACATAAAAACTCGATTCTGTAATTTTGTGATTGGCAACACATTACATCCCAGAACTACGAGCGCCGACAATACAAATTCATACAATATATGTCTCACTATAAGTACTGATAGCAAATAATACATACTTATTAATACATACTTCATTTGAAAGTAAAATAAATAAAAAATAAGGCAGGAATATTTACAATATAAAACGCAAAGATACTTAAAGATCTAATAAATTATAGAAGACAATGAAAACAAAAATAGAACAGAAGTGATACTTCTGTGGGCGAAGATTTGAAGTCCTTTGCGTCTACGCTCCCGACAAAATATTGTATTACAATTTAATCTCCGATATCGTCGTTATTACGAAATAAGTAACGTTTCAATAGCAATTGCACCTGCGTGCGCTTAACAGAAGTTAAACTTCTTTGCATTTTCCCGCGTAATAATATCGATATTATGCATTCTCAGGTTGGGGCAACACTTAAAAACCGCTAGCACAGCTTATTCGCTTCTGACAAGCGCCTGTTCAACTTCCGACACTTGTACTGAATTTACACACATGTGACGTCATCTGAGGCGTTGGCGGGGCTGAGGACCCGTAAAGCTAGGAACTGTCCAACGGCCAGGGCAATTGCGCTGTTAAACGAATTTCTGTCCGAAATCCAGGATGCTGACGTAATTGCCGATAGTTGGAGAATACTTTATTCCAAAATAATTTTATTTTTAGCATAATACTATAACAGTACTTAATAATTTCAATAATGTTTTTGTGTTAACGAGTCAGGCGTTTTGGTGAAAACTGTAAGCCAGACTTTGTATTGAATGGAATAAATAAATAAATAAATAAATCTGTTTTATTTTCAAATCCCTATTGAAGGTTTCATCTTTAGCCTATCGCTTCAGTTCAGGTAACGGCACTCAAGTTACGAACGTCTTTTATTTGCCTACCCACCTTTTTTTATTGCCCTTGTAGGCAGACGAGCATACGGCCCACCTGATGGTGAGTGGTTACCGTCGCCCATGGACTTCAGCAATGCCAGGGGCAGAGCCAAGCCGCTGCCTACCGCGTGGTCTTATTTTATTACTGTTTAAATATTAAATTATTATTGTCTAATTATAATTGCATAAATGGATACAAAACGCTATGCAATAGCTTTACCGCGGCAGTCCCCGGGTGCCACACGTTTTTTTTGTATATGTCGGTATGAATAACGCCATCTGTCGTCAAATAGGACATCGAAACTAGTTCAATGGAGAATGTTCTGGAACTTTGTAGATACAGTCGAAACATGAGATTGGCGATGGAGACAGTCATTCGATGATAACGAAGAAGCGAATTGTGATAGTGTAGACTACCTTACCATTAATTAATGGCATCGATGATTTTTTACGACACGTGGCCTGGGTTTCAAAAACAAACTAGTATCCAAGTTTCTTTTTTTTATAATTGATGAGAGAATGTTAAGTAGTTGACTCTTGGTTTCGTGTTCATTTTCAATTTTTGTTTTTCGTACTGTTAACAACATTTAAATTTAACCTATTTTTCCATTGTTTGTAAAATTTCTGTAACATGTCATAGTGTGCTATAAGAGATTGCTGTACATGCCTCTGTGACTGGCTTACAAACCAGTACTAAATTTTATACTTGTAATTTTAAGCTTGAATGTTATGTATGTATTGCTGTTGGTGTGTCTAAATAAATAAATAAAAACATGAGTGGATGAAGGGTTTTAGAAAATTTTTTAAGTTTTTTTGAGTTTTAAAGATTGAATGAAGGTGTTATGCGCCTATGAGCCATATTAGACCTTATAACTCGGTGTTCAAAATCTTTTTTTAAAAATTGCATGTGTAGAAGGAGTTATATATGAAGAAGTACAAGTAACAAAAGTTCGCTGCCCATTTTCTCAAAATTAACAAATTGTGTCATATCACCTTCATCCACTCATGTCTTCAATTAACTCTCACTGAGGTGTAGGTCACCGGTGCCCTACGCAGCGCACTCATTTAAATATTTCGATTTCTCACTTCGATCTTCTTACTAAAGCGCCGGAATATCCAGTAGACTTTAGGAGAGACGAATCCTAAGATAATGCGAGTGAATCAATTTCTAAAAGTCATACATTAACAAACAAAAGACGACAAAATAATTACTGGAGTGCGCCGCGTAGGGCACCGGTGACCTACACGCCAGTCAAAGGGTTAAATTGGATCATAATTAGTATTTCGGTGAATAGTTTCTTTTTGTCGTGTGCTGCGACTCTTATATGTAAGGCCATCCTTGTGCAGACTCCGGTCACTGACAAACAAAACCCACCCTGTATTTAATTGGAATGTTCTTAGACGGAAAATCGAGAACACCTGTCGTCTCTTTCTAGCTCGCGGTGTGCGCGATCTTCTGTCTTTGTTGCGGAACGCGTTTCACCCGGTGATTCGTGATTTTTTAGTGAGAACTACCGTCAGTTTAGCATAATAGTTTCTCTCGTCCCCATATATCAAAGTTTCGTTTTCTTCCCCGCCGCCTCGCCGCGCGCGCTGCCGCTTCGTTTCGCCGTAATCCTGATATTCCTAGCGTCGCTTCCCCTGCAGACGTTCCGAACTTTAACGTTACCAATACTCGAACCTAAATTCACTAGAACGTTCTCGATGATTTTAGTTTTCGCCTCAGTAGGGACGCCAGCGGCGGGGGCGCGGGCGGGGGCGCGGGCGGGCTGCCTGCTGGCGACGTGCGCCACGTCGAGGCGTCCGTCCTGGCCGCGCAGCAGCATGTAGGGTCCGGGCGGGCGGCGCGCGGCCCCCAGCCTCCTGCTGGAGAGCGCGGCGGCGAGCAGCGCGGAGAGGTCGGGCGCGTCTGCGTCGGCGAGCATGTCGGTGACGGTGAGGCCGGCGCAGTTGGGCACGGAGGGGCTCGCGTCGCCGTCCACCAGCACCTCTATGGTCTTCTTGTAGTTCTCGATCGCGATCCTATCGCCGCTTTCTGTGGAGCGTGTTTTTTTTTTAATTGCTTAAATGGGTGGACGAGCTCACGGCCCATCTGGTGTTAAGTGGTTACTGGAGCCCATAGACATCTACAACGGCTGCCCCACCCTTCAAACCGAAACGGATTACTGCTTCACGGCAGAAATAGACAGGGCGGTGGTACCGCCCGCTTGTGAGTACCCGCGCGGACTCACAAGAGCTCCTACCACCAGTAATTACGCAAATTATAATTTTGCGGGTTTTGGCCAAACTAAAAAAGGGTGAAACTAGGGGGAGGATCAGGGTAGGTCACCTCTGAAGACGGCGACGGCGGCCGCGACGGCGGAGTGCAGCGCCGTGTCCCCGCCGGTGGGCGCGCTGCGGTTGGCGCTGCCCGGCTCGGCGCGCAGTAGCAGCCGCGCGTTCTCGTGGCGGCCCCTCTTGCAGGCGATGCTGAGGGCCGTGTTACCTGTAATGTTAATATAAAACACGCAGCTGTTTTAATCTAGGAAGAGAGATAGGGTTAATAAAATCTTCATGCTTTTTTAATTGAAACTTCTTTAGAATCGTTGTGATTTCAAACTCGATGAAAAAATAAGTCCATAGAGACACAAACACATAAATGTATAGGATTCAGCCGGCGAGAGAATGAGATAGAACACATTAGACGTTCTCGGTCTCCTCTTTGTGCGAATCTTCGTAGCATCCCCACTATCGTCTACTAAAGATTGTCCATGTGTATGCTCCTGTGTAGCGGGATAGTCAGTATATCTATATCTTATTTATAAGTTTCACTTCTACCGTGTGTGACTTGCACACACACTCACTTTTTTTTCCCTTCCCAAGCTCCTCCTCCTCCATACTTGATACTGAACCTTAGAGGCTATTTCAGCGTAACCATAACTAGTAGGTAAGCTCACGGGGCTCAAGCCTGACGACGTTCGTGCTTCAGAATCTACCACCGGATCGGAATCGCGACCCACTGAGAAGATCCGGCGAGAAACTCAGTGGGCTATGTCTGTGGGTTAATTTAATTTACTCACCGAGCCCTTGTCGCATGCGACGGGTTCGGCGAGGACGATGACCGGTGCTTGAGGTACCTAAAAGCACCGTTAGTGGATCAGGAGGATCCGAAATGACGTGTTTTGGGCACTCTTCATGCCTTTATCCCACTACTTAGCAGTCTTCGTGGCCTTAAAGATATTCGTAAAGAGATTCGTATCTAGCGATGCACCGGTGTTCGAATCCCGCAGGCGAGTACCGATTTTTCTAATGAAATGCGTACTTAACAAATGTTGACGATTGACTTCCACGGTGAACGAATAACATCGTGTGATAAAAACAAACCCGGAAAATTATAATTTGCGTAATTACCGGTGGTAGGACGTCTTGTGAGTCCGCACGCACGGGTAGGTACCATCGCCCTGCCTATTTCTGTTATGAAGCAGTAATGCGTTTCGGTTTTAAGGGCGGGGCAATTGTTGTACTGTTAAAACTGAGACCTTAGAACTCATATCTTAAGGTGGGTGGCGGCATTTACGTTGTAAATGTCTATGGGTTCCAGTAACCACTTAACCTCAAGTGGGTGAAGCAATAAAACTTGTAGTCGGCGCTGCATGTCCTGTTTATTCCTCCAGGCCTATCGTACGTCTGACGGGTTCTGACCCCGGGTGGAGATCGGTCGCCGAGTGAGAGAGTGTAAGGGGAGTCGTTTAGTGGGTAGGGTCTTAAAACATCCTTAGACTCGAGGTCTGGTCCCAACATCTGCAGACCGTCAAGTCCCACATAATTCACCCAATCCATCCAAGTCTTTACCCCCTCATTGACGTCACCAAATGATACCCGCAAACGCAGTGGCTATATCCCGGTTCTTATGGACCGGGAACACACTGTGAGATCTCAGTCGAACTTTTAAGTTGGAGGCGGGGTGTCTTATGACCCGCTCGCATAGACACCACTGCCCTGCCATTTCCTGTCGTGGTTTGATGAGCATGGCGAAACCTTTGCACTGTAAAACCGCGACTCACCTTCGCTGTCGCACGCGTTGCACATGTAGCTTAATAGGTAATCCAATATAATGTCATCCGAATATTCAGCGATGTTCTCCTTCCACAAGGACTCCTCCTCCAGATAGATTTTCCTGTAAAACGAAATTCTGTTGTCTATCATCTATCTATCATTACCAAAACTATACCTCATTTTGAAACCATTGAAACTGTAAAGTATCCGACGCGTCAGAAATGATACAGTGACAATAAATAAGCCAGATAAGCTTCTTTTTTTTATGGCTTAAATGGTTGGACGAGCTCACAGCCCACCTGGTGTTAAGTGGTTACTGGAGCCCATAGACATCTACGACGTAAATGCGCCACCCACCTTGAGATATAAGTTCTAAGATCTCAGTATAGTTACAACGGCTGCCCTACCCTTCAAATCACGTTATTGCTTTACGGCAGAAATAGACGGGGCGGTGGTACCTACCCGTGCGGACTCACAAGAGGTGTTACCACCAGTAAAATAGTCTTCCGTACTAGGGCAGTGCAGCCAGTCGCGCGCTGCTTTCTCACCTGGCGTTCTGCTTGCAATGCTCGAGGATCAACTCCAGGTGCTGGCTTGAGACCTCGGCCGCGTGGTGCAGCGGCAGCCTGTCGCTTTCATCCGCGAGCAGCACATCAGCGTCGAAGCTTAGCAGCACCTCCGTGCACTTCGGCTGGTCCTTCAGTATCGCTAATTTCAAAGCCGTCTGCTCAGAAAACGCAAGTGATCAGACCCTAAGGCTTTTTTGAATTGCCTAATCACTGGTAGCCTTGAGCTATTCTAGCTACGAGCGATTCGGTAGGTGAGCCACGGGGATCAACTTGGAAGAATTTCCTAACACCTAAAGCAAGAGCAGTGCTTCGCTGAAACTACCAAAGGATCGGAATCGAGACCCACTAAGAAGATTCGGCGAGAAACTCAGCGGGTTGTGTCTATGGGTTAGGTTTTAAGTAACGGTGCTCAATTCTTGAAGAGCTTAAAAGCACTGAGTGTGGATCAGTGAAGATCCCATAGGACTTGTTTAGGACAACGGCGGCTTTGCTATGCCTCTTCCCCTTGGTTAGATATATAATCAGAAGCGACTACAATAAGGAGGTATTCGTATTACGCCGCTTTTTAGAAGAAAACCCTAGTGGACTCCAACTAGCATTACTAACTATGCTTTTTTATTATATAAACGCATGACGCTTTGGTTTTAAGCTTTGAACATGAACCAGTTCCAGTGGCGATACCGTAAACTGATCACAAAGAGGATTCATAGATATGTCAGTTTCAATTTTGACAGCATCTCCGGGGCTCCTTGTTCGAATAGATATCTGTATATTATGTAGTGGGCACATTAAAAACTCTATTTCACTTTTCCTACCTACACAGCAAGTAAAATGTCACTCTTATCATTTAATGTTTCTGACATTCGATGCATTTGGAAAACATGTGTTTGAACAAATCTTATCTCAAATACGTCTAGGCGTGTCAAATATCCACAATATCATCAGACATATCAGCCTTTTCGCGGATGATACGGCTATTTTGCTACTCGATTAGGTAGATGTCATTCATGCATATGTGGCGTTTAAGAACGCACCTTTTTATGATGCGTAAGCTGGAACGCACGAGAAGTGGGAAAAAGAAGATAGTCTGTGACACCAGACCTTTTTTCACCGCCAAAAATTTAAAAACGTAAACAATAAAATATAATGTGTATAATAACTAATATAATATCTTAGAATTATTTATGCCGTTACAACAATAAAACTAATATTGTTTCAACTGTGGTGTTAATTACATCAAACACGATTTTACGGCGAAATAAAGAAGGAACTCTTTACGGACTTCCTCACATAGTATGCTCCAGACCGCAGCCACCAATTTAGGATAGTGGTTCCGAAAGTGCCGCGTCGACATCAACCCCACGAAAAGCACAGCCTTTCAGCCCCTCAAGCTCTGCTTTTGCATTTAGCAAGCAATTGCATTACAACCAGTAGCGATTCAGTAACCACAATCCGCTGGGAGCTATAATGGATAGTTATTCGGCCATGGTTCTCCGAAGACGGGTGGTCAGCCCGTGATTCGTTTACTTTAAGTTGTAGAATCGGAAAGTTCTAGGGCGACCCAACGTGTAGGTGAGCTTATGTGCTCAACCTGAACGACTAACACTAGCCCTAGCAAGAGCAGTGCTTCGCAGAGTATACCACCGGATCGGAATCACGACACGCCGCACACTGTATTATTATCGAGATCTAGCAGAACTTAATTAAAAAATAATACTCTCTAAATATTCCTAAAACTCCCTTTATTACACAGGTGTATAACTAAATAACCGATATTAAATAAAATTAATAAGTGTGTAACACCATACAACACAGGGGAAGTCTCGAAACATAGCTTATGCGTACTAGCACGAGTGTATTGTTTAGTTTTGCTTTATTGCTGAATGCGAACAGGTCTGTTCTTGTCGTTTAAAGTGCTATAATTGGTCATTTTTATCGTTTGTTATATCATCGAGGATACGTTAAGGTAAGTTTGAACCTTATAATATTGAAATGTTATTAATTAATAACGTTTTTGCTGCAGTCCTTGAAAAAAATTTTTTTTTTGTGTTAGTGTTGACTTTTAAAAATGTATGCAAGTGTATACACCGGGAAATCACTGTTATAGCATTCTACGGTTAATGTTCTTTGAAATTTAGTTGGAATCCCTTGCTCCTATTTGCCCCGCTCATACATTTTTTTTTTGTTTTCAGCGCAATGAAAAGGCGAGATATTTTTAATATATGATTTCCAAGTAATAAAAAAAGGTCAAAATAACCTTATGATTAAAAAAATACTACAATACTAGCTGACCCGGCAAACATTGTTTTGCCATATATAAGATTTCTAGGGAATTTCTAGTGTACAAAAAAAACCTAACTTATTGTAAGTGTGTAAGGATGTGGTAAATGAGTGAAAGAGGTATGTAGTGCTGTGAACGATGAGGGAATATATAATAAAAATAACAAAACCTCATTCAACCACATAATACCTCATTATAAGAAAAAAAAAATTCCAAATAAAAAAAAATTTTTAGGGGTGGACAACCCTAATCACTTAGGGGGATGAAAAATAGATAGTAGCCGATTCTCAGGCTTACTGAATATGCATAAAAAATTTCATGAGAATCGGTCAAGCGGTTTCGGAGGAGTATGGGAACGAACATTGTGACACGAGAATTTTATATATTAGAAGATTATGACATAGAGAACTGTAGAAACCCTCCAAGATCACTTCAAATGTTAATAAGTAGTCTTACAAAAAAATACAATCTAAATGGGAGAAATGTAAGCGAAAATAACAGGGATCAATCTGAATTTAATCAAACATTTCTGTTATCTTGGAGGCACAAGACATATGCCGAAGAGACAAGAAAACTTTATTTAGTACATTATTCCATTATAGTACTACATGCCTTCTAGTATACACAAAATCCTCTCACACTCAAAAGAAGTAATTGAGACATGCGTTTTACCTTTGGACCAATTAGCAGAAGAAGCTCAAGAAGCGAACAATAAGGAATATAGGAGGAATCGCGAGTATTTCAGCAGGAAAACAAGCAGAATTAACACCAATCGAGACGTACTTATCCAATTCCTGATAGGTTCAGATCCACTGCTATCTTCCAAATCAACAGTGCAAAATAGAACATGGGAGAAGAAACTTACTCGACGAAGGAAGATGGGTAGAAGGTTATGCGAATTTTTTTTAGTCTTTAGAATATATTTAGGGGTGTAAAATATATTTCTTGTGTATTTAGAACAAAGTTGCAGTATTAAAAATAATATTTTTAAAGAAAATAAAGAAATAATTGATTTTTATTAGTAATTAATGTTATTTATTTATTTAGAAATACGAAATAACATCTAATATTAACATTTTATGACACGTAAAATTAAAAAAAGATAAATTCACGCAAGATTGAATTAAGTTCTGCTAGATCTCGATAATAATACAGTGTGCGCCGAGAACATTCAACGAGAATCTCGGCGGGCAAATTCCAACGCCACTTAAAATTCTTTATGAATCAGCAGGAGGCGCAGAAATTAATTGTAATCAACGCCAATTCACGTTTCTGATTTATCGATATATGTTCTGTTAAAAGTAATTCCCCCCGGGGACGTTACCGTCAACCGGTGACGTCAGCACGCACAAATGCGATTCACTAGTGTTTACCGCAAACATAACCAATCGAGGTAGCGTCCATAAAAGCGCATTTGCGATGCGGCCGAATCGGACGCGACTAGGAAAATAGCGGGTGCGGTTTAAAAACTAAAAACGTTTTTTTTTTTATTGCCCTTGTAGGCAGACGAGCACACGGCCCACCTGATGGTGAGTGGTTACCGTCGCCAATGGACTTCAGCGATGTCAGGGGCAGAGCCAAGCCGCTGCCTACCGGTTTACTTACAGGAGAGCCATTTGAAGTTTAAAATTTGCAAAAATTATCTTAACAATAAAACTTCTTCGGTTATTCGAATGAAGTAAACTTAATTGAAGTTCATTTAAAAAGATCGAACTGTTGACGCTGATACCAAATAAAACGGAGCTTTAATTGCAAAGATAAATGTCGCGTGTTAAGCGAAATGTCGCTTAAACCAAACACCCTTTCACCCCTCGATATTATATACTTAAATAAGAAAGAGAACTAACAAATATTAATCTCAGTTTTTCGTTTATTCTGCTGATACTTATCAGGATATAAGAGTAGTCATAAAATGATTGTATCGTAAATAAGTCCTCGATGCGCGTACATATCTTCAAATTAATACGGACGTTTTGAAGCTTGTTAATAAGATGTTCAAAGATTCCGTAACAAACAGACATACTTTAAACCAAACTAATAAAAACATGTTAATAAGTTTTTCTGTTGACTGTACTTTGGGAGTCTACCATCTATACATCTGTTTTACTGATGGCAGGGCCTCTTGTGAGTCCGCTCGGATAGGTACCACCACCCCGCCTATTTCTGCCATGAACCAGTAATGCCTTTCGGTTTGAAGGGTGCGGTAGCCTTTTTTTTTTTTTTTCCCGGCCGAGGGCCGAACCTCCTACGAGGTCCCCGCGCCTAGGGGACGCGCGGGGTATGTGAGACTCAACGATCTGCAGGTGTTGAGAGCAGACCGCGGGCCCAAGGAATTTAGGGCCCACCCACTAAACGACTCCCCTGCACTCTTACACCCGGCGTCCGATCTCCGTCCGGGGTCAAAACCCGGTCAGAGTAGGGGGGTTCCCGCGGTCAACACTACAACCAGACACGCGGCGCCACCCCGAGGACGCCCGACCGACGGGTCGTCGAGGCGATAGTCGACGACCAACGACGTCAGTCTCCGCGGTACGGCGGCCCTTCAGGCCGCCCGGGCGATGCCGCTGGTGTTCCGGGATACCCCGCTGGGCCAGAACCAGCCTGCCGGGTCGGAACGCGATACACCGCCGACCGGGTTGCTCTTCCACAGTATGTTCGGCGACGACAGCGACGACGAAAATGCGGACCGCATCGCAGTCCGCAGCCGCCGACGCGTCGTCCCGTCCTCCTGGTGCCAGCGCGCTAGAGTGACGGTAGCGTGCGGCGCAGTCTCAGCCCCCTTAGGTCGCCCCGTGACCATCACCGGGAGGAGACTGCCTCCTCATAGAGGGTGCGGTAGCCGTTGTAACTATACTGAGACCTTAGAACTCATATCTTAGGGTGGGTGGCAGCATTTATTTACCTTATAGATGTCTATGGGCTCCGGTAACTAATTAACACCAGGTGGGCTGTGAGCTCGTCCACCCATCTATGCAGTAACAAAAAAAAAACTGAGTTATTTCGTATCGCTGACTTGTGCTTCAGTGTGATAGGCATCAACTGTTTTGGGAAGAGGCAAAAATCTTCAATTAAGACTATCAGGATGTAGAAGCAAATCACCAGAGTATTTAGCGAACCCATCACTTTCGACGAAGGGTTCAGTAAGTAAATTAACCTACGGACATGTACACCTAATAACCACTCTACAGTAAAGATGATAAGATTTAAACTCACCCAATTGCCATTCCCTGGTATATCTACTGAGTGGTTCTTCTTTTTTAATACTTGACACTGTCTTTTTAACATTTTGATGTTGTCATTAAGGACTGCATTGTGGATAGGTCTGGAAAATGTGGCTTTGTGAGATACATTGATAACAGGGGTATGTGATTTTTTGTCCATTTTAAACACTTCCAAAGAACCTTCAATAAGATATATGTCGCAACTATGCTAAGCAACTACCGATCAGCCAAAGGCCGATCAAAGGCCTATCACAAATTTTCTGCTTCACCCAAAGTACATCCAAGTTTTGAATTGCAAATAATAATGGCACAATTTTAAAGCATTTTATTACAGCTTCATTGATATTCCACCAATTTTGATCACAGCATGGCACCAGGCATATCTAGTTCTACTCATAGTACAATTTTTTTCTACTGATCATTTTATGCTACTTCGAAAGCTTTAAAAGAAGTCAGAATAAAATCCATATGGAATGTTGATTAAAAATGAATTACTTACAAGTTTCCATCTTCGTCTCGTACCAAGCAAGTTGTCCACTCAACGTAAGACAGAGATGACGCAATCTTTCTTTTATGCTCATCATTCATAATAATTGGCCGTTCAGATTTCATCGTTTTAAAATCATACAAGTCGGACACGTCCAGAAAATTTTCTAAAGAGTTGCATTTGCTCAGTGAATCGTTTCCCGGCGTCTTGATGTATTTATCTACATCGTTTAGCAGGGCCAAGGGATCTTTCAGCAGTGTACTCCGCGTCGCAAATGATGACCAAGACCCTGTCACATCACTTGAATTATCATTACTAAGTTCAATGTTTTTCTTATAGAAGTCCTCCGGATGTATTACAAGCTTCTTGATTTGGGGCTCTTTAACAACGTAGGGCTCTATCGGTCTCCGTGCTCTCTTCGGTTTTGGTTTTGAAAATATATTAAAAAATGTTTCCTTCGTTTGAGATGAAGTTTCGTTTAAATCCGGTTTTTCAGTTTGCGTTGAGGCATCTTTACTTTTTTTGGGAGTGGTCAGGAGTGCTAGTATGCCGCGGACTCTAAGCTCCTGGGATATGACCGAGCATAGAGCTGAGAGCACAGTTTCGTAGTTCGACTGCCCGATCAGCTTCACTAGGCCGTCAGAGTTCGCGGCTTTGACTCCATCACTGCCCGTGAACGTCGCGATCGTACGACTGGCGTTCGTAATACGATTCAACGTGTTGATCACGGCGATTTTACGTCCTGCCGCCCGTAAAAAATCACCATCCTTCGATTCGTAGATAAGATCGGTTTTAAAAAACTGCTTATTGTTTATTACCTTTAAGTGTTTATGGTTTTTAATTAATCCGGTCCTTAGTATCACCACGGGACGAACGTTTTTAACTTTAGATGACATTTTAATTTAATTTCCATAGAATACCTACGTAAACACGACTAAATTATTCTTGGGGCCTCCTCTTTCAAATAACTCGTTTTACTTTTCTGTATGTGGGTGCGCAACTGGGTAAATTAATCATTTATTTGTTGTTGTTCTGTTGAGTTTATAGGTTAGTTTGCACTATATAAATAAAACATTTTGCATGCATTTATGAAAAAATTATGAAAGCAAAGTTCATTAAATTACACAGAATTAAGGGAATTCCCACAACTGTCGCAGATTAATGCGTTGCCAGAGTCGATGAGTATAGATTACCCTTGGAACAAAGAGCTTAAACTACACTATTCCCCACAATCACGTTTACATTGATACCAGACTTAAAATGATATCCTCACTCAATACTTCATTAATTGCAATACATAGTATCTGAATGATTAATTATTTATTGACTTATTTATTTATTTTTATATATATATTTTTTTAGTTATATTATTTATATTACATTAATATAGCTTTAACTTGCGATCGTTATATATATTCAGGTGAAATTGAAATGAGCAGGTTTGCGTTCGCTGCGAAGAAATAGCATTCATAAACAGTGCCTTTATCAAAAGAAAATTTTACTGTTTCTCCTAGGAATAGAGTTGTATCCACAGCACTATGACGTGATTTTATTCAAACGACGTTCGAATATAATGCTTATCAGTATTTAGAACGTGGCTTGCTTTAACCCAGCATTAACAAAAATTAAGAGCGATAGTAACTACCTACTGACTCAGACATATACTTGCCTGCCTTGATAAAAACTATTGTTTTCAACTATAATCGTTCTGTACAAAATTTCAACAAAAACTTAGGTATAGCATAAATTCAACTAATTTGGTGAAAAGTATTTTCATCTTTATGCCTCCTAGATGCTAATTCGAGACTTAGATTATAAAATAGTGTTCATTATTCCTTTCATTAACGAGAGAAATAGACTAAAGTAACTAAACTACAGTGACGAAGTTATAGTTTGCAATTTAAATCCTTACTGTCATAATATATATAGTTTAAATTTGTATTGAGAATCTGACTAAGCTCAAAATTAACAGTAGTTCCCCTTCAATAAAGTGCTTTTACTTTAATATAAATACTTACCGTCCACACAGTCGTTTAAGCTACAGTACATTAGAACATGAAAAAAAATCTAATACCACCAATGAATAACACCAATGTGCTTAGTGCGAGTCTTTTAACTCAAATTTGTATGCAGTTGGAACAGCGCCCATAGCAGCAAACGTAGGCAAATGTTCCAACCCCTTTAACAAATTTGAGTTAACTTTTACGCTATCGAGAACGTTAAAAACTCGCACTAAGCACACAGTTTTAAAACACAGTTATATATTTTCGAATGTTGTGAGTTGGGCAGTCACAATACTTGTTTTGGTCGTTAAGCTACGGGCAGGCTATAAGTAAAGGATGTAATGTTTGCGGACTAATGAACATACATTGACCACAACAAGCTATTTAAAGATATTTTAAGGCGCCTAATTCTTCCGCATGGGTAGGCACTGCCACACTGCGAAACAGGATTGACTTCCGGATTAGAATGTGGTACATTTTTTATACGTTTGAGCCTTAGGTCTCATGTATCAAAATGGGCAACGTTCGCGTTGTGGTTTCTACGGTCTCTCCTAGCACCAGATAATCCGTAATCTAATTCTTCCTTCGATGTATTTAAAAACAACGTAACTGGACGTGTCAACTGCAATGATCCCAGTAGTTAAACAAGGAAGCACGTCTAGCTCGCTATAGTAACATTAGTAACCGGCGAGATAGCATTAATCTTTTATTTTATTTTATTGCTTAGATGGATGGACGAGCTCACAGCCCACCTGATTTTAAGTGGTTACTGGAGCCCATAGACATCTACTACGTAAATGCGCCACCCACCTTGAGATATAAGTTCTAAGGTCTCAGTATAGTTACAACGGCTACCCCACCCTTCGAACCGAAACGCATTACTGCTTCACGGCAGAAATAGGCGGGGTTGTGGTACCTACCCGTGCGGACTCCCAAGAGGTCCTACCACCAGTGAAAAACAACATAATCAAAACACAACAAAACATAATCAGTCACAACATCAGGTAAGCTACTAGTATACACCTTTCTCGAATTTTAGAAAGGTACAAGATTTTTCGAAGCAATCTTGCCATCCAGCCTTTTTAGTCTAACTTTAATAAACGCTATTAAATTTAAGCAATATTGATGTTGTCTCTGATTCGGGGGAAATACCAATTACTTTCAAACTGGAACGAGGAATTGCTTGCAAGCAATTAAATTAATTTACCAATGATTACTTTAAATAAAAGAAGTGCATAATCTTCTTAGTTGATAATATTTAATTTTAATTGGTTTTATACTTGCAACTAATATTAATAGTGTGGTGTGTAAATTTATTACGTCTACAATTTTTTTTAAGTAAACATTAAATTAATCAAACTTAATAAAGATTTTTTAAATTAACCAACATACATCTACACCTCGATAATTTCCAATAAAATAGAATAAATCAGTATTCTGGCAATTTTGTTAAATTTTATATGACAATTTCTTCACGAGTAGTTCTATTTTTCCACCTTGAAAGGCAAAGGTATCATACCATACAGCCTAATCCTTTAAATTATTTTGTATGAAAAATGATATGGAGTGAAATGAAATGGAGTTGATTAATTTGAAACATTAATCAATTGGCATGAAATTAAATGAGATGAGATGATATGAGGTGAAATATAATCTCAGTAAAATTGTGGTTATTTACTGAGACTTTTTCAGTGGACTTTTTGGAAGATCCCGAGATGCTACGTCCAGCGGCTTTGTTTCAGTTTCCCACATTTGTGTACTTTTACACAGTTACGAAAAAAATAATAAAGCACCGTTATTACATATGTAAACCTGTAGAAACACTAAATAGACAAAATAAAACAATTCACACAACTTCGCTCCTTGCGTTCCCGCCAAAAAGTCACGACTTCTTCACGCTGAAACGTAGAGCTATCTATGGTTTTAAATAATGAAAAAACAAACGTAAACGATACGCTTTTACATAATATACCGTACATATTATTATATTAATATTTAATATACGTTTGACTTCGCTTCTTGGTGGATACATTTAAAGTTTTATTCATACATTTAAGTTTTTTACATACACTTACTGGTGGTAGGACCTCTTGTGAGTCCGAGCGGGTGGATACACCACTCTATTTGCTGAGCAATTTCACTCCCTCGGTGGAAGATCCCTTTGTCAATTTTTTTTTTTGCTTGGATGGTTGGACGAGCTCACAGCCCACCTGGTGTTAAGTGATTACTGGAGTCCATAGACATCTAACGTAAATGTGCCACCCACCTTGAGATTTAGGTTCTAAGGTATCAATTATAGTTACAACGGCTGCCCCACCCTTTAAACCGAAACGCATAACTGATTCACGGCAGAAATAGGCGGGGCGGTGGTACCTACCCGTGCGGACTCACAAGAGGTCCTACCACCGGTAATTCCCTCTCCCCTCCCTCTCCCCAACTGTCGTGGCGATAGTAAAGGAACACAAGTTGTTTAAGCAAAACAAAAACAAGAAATAATTTTGGTTACATTTTATTTATTACAATTGTTTTTTTTTTAAAAGGAGATCAAAAATTGAAAAGAACAATAATTAAAGGCAGTCTTATCGAAATACTGTATACAATACAAAAGTATCTATCAAATTTGTTTAATATTACAAATACAATATTCGTGATGTATAATTAATAAACGATCCTAAATAAAGATTGAATATTATTATATTAATCACAACGAGTTTCCGCTCAACTCTTTGGGGCCCACGATTTTTCAGGAAAAGAAAACACATTAACTGCATTTTGAATAAACCCTTACTGAAAATACGATAAAAAATAAAATTCATTTTACCAAGGTCAATCAGTGCAAGGACTTCAGAAAACTAAGCAATACATGGAACAGTTTGTAATCCGCCTAACCTCAAAGAGTTCAACTAGGACACTCGCTTTTTCCCCTCTTGTTATATATATCTACTGGGAACACACAGAAGATGGTCTTTTAATAAAATATAATATCTTACAGTATTAATTTCTCGAACGCAGTGTGGTTGAAAACTTCAATAGAAAATTCGAGACAATATCAACATTAATCATATTATTTTCACGTGTTTAATTATTAGTTTATTGGTCTATTATAATTAAGGTTTTTAATTAAAAACACTAAAGGTCACGCGTCTATTACAGCCGGACGTCATGATGATGTTGGTGAGGTCTGTAAATATATTTGTTTTTCGCAATATTCAAATCGAGGGGTGAAAGGCTATTTATTTGGTTTAAGTTTTGTTGGGTAACGTGTGGTTTTTAAGTTTGTAAGGTTGGTTTTTTGCCTACTCAAATTAAATTCATGAAAACTTAAACCTCATTGCTCCATAATAACTACGGTAAGCTTAGGCTACTTTTGCGCGTCAGCGTCAGACGTCGTCAAACCTCAAATAGTCTGCAGAAAAGACTCAAAAATCTATACTAATATTATAAAGAGGAAAGATTTGTTTGTTTGTATTGAATAGTCTCTGAAACTACTGAACCGATTTGAAAAATTCTTTCACTGTTTGGAAGCTACACTATTCCCGAGTGACATAGGCTATAATCTTTTTTGAAAAAAAATTGGAATCTTTACTAAAACTCCAATAATGTAACCCAAGGTGTAAAAAAGTTACCTAAAATATTCTTTACATCGCGTGCCCAGCGAAAACTATTGACGATAGAATAAAATAATGTACTACGACTTTGTAGAACACATTATTATTAAAAAAAGTGTCGCGACAGCATATATCTAACAATTATAGTTATGCCGCAATAAGTGTTCTTTTATTTAAAAAAATAAAACAACGTCACTATCGTTGAAATATTTGTTAAAGACCCGAGCGTAGCCGGAGCGGGCCGCTTGTATATATCTATATAAATAGAGTCAGATATTAATGTTATTTTTAAGTTACTAACATAGATTGTAATACTAACATAATGTATTGTTTTTACCGAAAAAAAAAGCTTTCACCCCTCGATAAGGAAAAACTTTCCTCCTCGCGATATTTCAAATAAATGTTTAAACAATCAATCTCGAATTTAAACCGTAAAAATGTTTTTAATCGCGTTGGCGTATCGCGAAAACCGAAGCTTCCTACTATTGTGGAACAATAAAAATATCAGTCATCATTTCAAACCCATAGCGGACTCAGTGATGGATTTACGCATAGGCCCGTGAGGCCCGTGGACATAATTTGAGGCGGCATAATTTTTGAAACGCCAAACGTTCAGAGACTATGAAAAGTCAAGACAGTCTCCTTTGCAAATGAGTAGTAGATTATTTACTTTAGATAAAAAAACAAGTTTTGTTAAATCCATACATATAAATAAAATTGGAGTGTCTGTTTGTAATATTAAAATAACCGCTTTTTACTACATGCATATGCACATATATACCTAGTCAGGTCATAAATTCTGTCACATGTTTAATGTAAAATAATTGAAACAAGTTTATTCATTATGTAACCATTCATATACCAAAATGAACTTAACAAAACATAGATTCTTATGACATTAAAGTTTATTCAAAACGACCTCCGTGATTTTGAATACAGGCCTTCAATCTGCGCGGCCAGTCGTCTATCGCAGCACGAACGAGGTCCATGTCAATATCGGCGGCTGCCTTAATCAAGGATGTCTTGAGTGACTCCAAATTGGGATGAAGCTTTGAGCACGCCTTTTCCTCCAAGTGTTGCCATATCTTGTAATCTAACGGATTCAAATCTGGACTGGAGGAGGGCCAGTGTTCGTGCCGGATGAAGTCGATTTCACGCGCCGCCAGCCAGTCTTGTGTGCTCTTCGCTCTATGAGCTGGCGCCGAATCTTGTTGGAATACCCAGTGCCTGCTATTGAACATGGTATGAGAAACAGGTTCCACAAGGTTCGTCAGGACTGTATTTTGATACACAACTGCATTCGTTTTTACACCTTTCTCACAAAAATGTACCTCTGTTAAGCCCCAATAAGAAACTCCCAACCATACCATGAGCGAGGATGGAAAATGACCTCGTTGGACACGCGGAATACGGTTGCTCGCTTATTCACTACTTTGTGCGTACACCTTATCATTTTGTTTGTTGTAGCTCTCTTCTACGGTAAAAATTTTTTCATCCGAAAAAAGAATTTCCCGATATTTTTTTTCCGCGTACCGCTTCAACAAAGCGCGGCATCTCTTCAGTCTCAAGTCCATTAGACGAGCATTCAAACGATGTCCTGTTTTTCTTCGATATGCCCGAAGCCCTAAGTCTTCATTTAACACCCTTTTCACCGTGGTTCTGCTTAACCCCATCTGAAGGGCCAACAGTTTCTGCTTACGTTTGGGATTTCTTTGAATTCGCGCCTTCACAGCTTTTATCACTGCTGGAGTCCTAACAGACCGAGGGCGACCACTTCTTGACCTGTCATCTACACTAGAGTCTTCATTGTATCGTTTGATGGTACGATAAACGAATCTTTTGGTTATATTCAAATTTTGCAGTATATTAAAAATTTGAATTAGCGCGTAACCGCAACGATGCAACGCAATAACTGCAACATGGTCTTCTTTAAGCGCCCACTCCATATTTAAAAATGAGTAAAATTCTAAAAGTATACATTTTTATTTTCATGAACAATTCGAAATTCGAATTCAATAAACTTTTTTGTGGCCAGCATTCTGAAAGAAAAGTTTTTACTGTGTGACAATACTTATGACCTGACTAGTTATATATACACGGTACATATACCAAAATAACATTTTTCACAATTTTTGGCGGTCTGTCTGTTTGTTCCGGCTAATCTCTGGAACGGCTGGACCGATTTTGAGCAGACTTTCACTGATAGGTAACTGATGATATAAGGAGTAGCTTAGGCTACTTTTTTTAGAGTAGCTTCGCCCCGCGGCGTCCCCCGCGGTTCGACAATAACCGCGGGTAACATCGCGGGACTTAGCTATCAATAATAACATTTAATGTTTCCGAAGCGAAGCGAGAGCGGGTTGCTGGTTTAAAATATAAATATTAGATTAAAATTAATAAAATGTATTCTAACATTAAGGGCGGCGCAATAAACAAGTCTTATGGCGGCATCAAACCTAAATCCATCACTGAGCAATCTACCTATCCCTCTATATGCAATCGAAAAAAAAAAACCGCTTCCTTAAATTAACTTATTCATTACAAGTCCATCAATACAATTTAAGTTCTAAGGCACTATGTTTTAAGACTAAAATTAGAATACGTTTAGAGACAAATATCAATATTATTTGTTTTGCCGTTTGGTGAGCACGAATGACTATCGAAAAATTATTCGTATCGCTTTCGAGAAAAAAAAATATGTATAGGGTTTAAGCAGCGCCCCCTACCAGCCGTAAAAATAATTAATTTCAGTAACACGAATGAATACTTTCCTTTCGCAATGAATCGTCACGTTCTCCCGTAACTCGGAACTTATGATCGAGAGCACGAAAATTGTGCCCGCTGAGTTTTTCGCCGGATCTTCTCGGCGGGTCGCGATTCCGATCCGGTGGTTTTTTATGTTTGAAAGATTACTGGTGGCCCGGAGGCTTTTTCAGTTTCACCAGGACAAGTGGGCGAGCAAAGGCTCAGCCAGGAGGGGTGGGATTTGCTAACAGCTACCCGAGCGCCTCCAAAGGAGACCTAACAACTCAAGAGTAGCTGCTTCGCGAATGAATCTGCTACCGGATCGGAATCGCGACCCGCTGAGAAGATCCGGCGAGAAACTCAGTGGGCTCGATCCGGTGGTAAATTCGGCACTGCTCTTGTTAGGGCTAGTGTTAGCAATATCCCTCAGGTTGAGCCCGTGAGCTCACCTAACTGCGCGTACCTGGAATAGTCCCTTAGACCTGATCCAGAAAGGACGAATTGGCCGCAGAAGTAGGCAATAACCTACCGTGTTCGCTACATTACCTTTCAGACTTCAAATAAAACTTAGTCTAGTATCGTCTTCTGATCGCGCGATTGACTATACCTAACAGATAAAAAATAAATGACGGTGGAAAAATAGTATTTAATTATCATACGATGTAACTCAATTTAGACGAGTCCAGGTCTTTCCCGGTGCTTCAGGAAGCTCTCCTCAAACCTCGCTTAAAAGGCTGGTCATCGCGCTCAGGGATGCTCAAGAGGGTAGTCCACTCGAGAGCAAAATGGAACGAAGCAGACAAAGAAGGACATCTCAAACAATCGCCAAGTACTTCTCATGGAATACAGACCTCCGAATTGAGGTTCAACTTCTTAACAATCGTTGTCAGACCATCGCTTCCGATGGCGAGACAGATCAGATAATAAGGCGTACTTCGAAAACCCGCAATGTAATTACTCCAAACTTGGGGTCAATAACGGGACATGCGATGTACTGTAAACAAGCTCCGAAGGCTATTACCATTTAAAAAAGCGATTTTGTGCTGTTTCCTCAATGAAGTAGGTCGCTTCGAGAACTTTGCAGTTGAGTAGATGACCTTTGCAACAATGGCACATGAGGTCGTCTCATCTATCTCCATGCAGGTTTCCAGGTCTCAATCGACAACCAGCCTCTTGCCACTAGTGGCTTGATCGCGAAATACTTTAATGCTATCGATCTTTAAATGCTTCACACGAAATATCATGGCCCTATGTAAGTACTGAGTGAATTTTACTCCAACGAATCATTTCGATTCCAATAAATTACATAATTAATTATGAAACGACATTACTAGCTCGTACGTGATTTTCAGTTAAATCTACAAATAAAATCAGTCTTAGTCACGAATTTCACTAAAACTAAAAAGGTGGGTAGTTACACAAAAAGTTCGAACTCCTCAGATTCGTTGGCAAATAAAAATGAACGTATCATTTTTTAAATTACATTAATGACCGTATGCTTAGGCCTACCCAACGACCTTGATGCAACCTTGCCATTACGTCTCGTGAAGGAATATCATTTCGAGGGGAAAAAGCGGACATGTAGTACCGTGGATTTCGGGTTAAATAACTTTTTACCTTTTAATCTTGTATAAAAAAGTAAAAAACCACTTCGAATGTCTCGTTTTACTACGATTCAATTATCCAACTCTTACTTTTTCACAAAATTTCAAATCAATTTTGAAATACATAATGTTATGGCTCCGGTGTAAGGTTAGATTTTTCTAATTACTACAACTCCGCTTTCTTCCATCGATTTGTTCGTTCAGCTTACTCTAATTGTCAATCGTTGCTAGATATGAGTCGTCTATTATCAAAGGTGGCAATCTGTGCATTTGGACAAAAAAATTTTATTGATATGTCAATACAGATTGATTTGAATATAATCGTCTCCTTCAAAGAATACGGTTCAAAACCTGCATTAAATAAAGGTTAATAGTTAACCTGTTATTTATCTAAGATGTCGTTCCGAAGAGTTTTGTGACTGCCGATGGAATACAAAGTCAATAATTCGTTTTTCTGATTTACCAATCATTGTCCGAAAGTCAGATTGCCGCCTTTGATAATAGTCGACTCATATATCTCATTACATTACAAAATAAAATCTACAAATCTCAATTTTCACAAACTTATAGGACTACCCTGCAAGTAATTAAGGATACAATAAAACCCTTACGTTTCGTCTACAACGTATTTAGCGGATATCCCTTTTAATTCCTCACAAGTTTTCTTACTTTCGAACAGATTTTGGACCACCAAATTGAGAGCTAGGGCTGCAAAGAGATTACCATTGGCCGTCTCGCTGTTATTCCTCAGGAGACCGGCTAAAATAGGATTGGCTTGCATGGTCATCGAATTAGGTTCATTGATAGAGTTATTGTGCGTCCGCTGGTGCAATAACATTACATCGGGGTCCTTGAAGCATTTAGTGCACACTTTGCATTTGTATGACGTTTTTGTTTCATCATTAACAAAGGTCGGCATTGCAGAATCATTTTTCTCCTGTTGATATGAATCTTCTGAACTCGTTGTTTCTTCTGTGGAGTAATTAGAGAAAATAATTACTTATCAAATTGAATTGTTTGTCCAGCTCTGAGATTCAAGATAATGGTATGATGTTTCTAGCCCACATTAGTGATTACCCATGTTTAAATTAGGTACGTCACCTGTAATTCCATTGGAGATTAAAAAAATGGTTCCAATATAATCTTTACTTCATTTAGTCTCTTGATGGAAGGAATTTACTTGCCTATGGGCTCTGAAAACTGCTTAAAGGCAGGTTTTAATATTTTTGAAGGTCATATTATTAAGATTAATTTAATGCAGCTTCCATCAATATGTATAGGCCACAATTAAGGAATTTCATACAGTTGCACATTGATTGCCTTCAAAATGATAAATAATTGTCTCTGTAGAAAACTTGAGGAGGCATACTCCAATTTTGATTGAAATCTTATAAGTGTTAGAGCATAATATAAGTCTGAATTGGTAGGTATCTGCTGAGATGCAATGCTGCGTCTAGTTTGAAGAGCCATTATGAAACACGTATGAGACTTTGTGTCTCAATATTGGTCTTGTAATCACATTCTATTGTCTATGGGTTATAGCAACCACTTAACGCGAGGTGGGCCCTGAGCTTGTTCATCTATCTATACAATAAGAAAGTACCAGTGTTAACAGGCAAAATGACTCACCATTATTTGGACTGGGGGCATCATTTGTGACTGCTTGCATAGCTAGCATGGTCTGTATGTAAATAGCTTGCGCCATTTGCTGTTGAACCTAGAAAAAAAGGGGGTAGTTAGATAAAGCCAAAGTGTTTATGCCTGAATTGTGTATAACTAGATACCAACTATGATATGATTATAAGTAATATACTTTGAGTTTTGGATACAGTTTCCCAAACAATACCAAGGAAATTTAACATTAAGATAGACAAGTCTGTTGCTAAAACACTACTCACTTGCATGGAAGTGGTCAATTACCGAGCTTCAAACTGAGATTACTCAAACAAACACTCTGAAGGTTCTTCCCGAAAAAGAAAAGTTGATGCTTGTAAGATATCTTGCACTCATATGCCTTTAGTCATAACTTCTCAAAACTGTCTGTTATCATGTACAAATCAACTCAAATTTTGTAAAAGCACTACCATATCTTTACTTTTTTTATCGCGATAGGTTGCAGCCACCTACCATGATGATGTGATTAATGTCTCAATTTTAGAGTAGCAAATACTGTTCTTACCTTCAAACTAGAATAAACAATGTTCAAAAAACTTTGTAACTGAAATCTGACCTATCTTCAAAAAATATCTATTGCGACAGTTTATTTAAAAAACAAAAAATAAAACACAAGTTTATTATATACCTGAGGGTCCAAAGGACTGTTGGTGACTGGCAACCAGCTATCCGACTGCCTTCTCTGGTAAGGAAGTGGAGAATCTGACGGTAAATTTCTTGATGGTATTGCATCCTTACGCAATGTTCTCCATTGGCCTACAAATAAGACCAATTATTTCTAGGCTTAAAGTACACTCACTTGTTAGTATAGTTATTAGCTCTGACTGCTGGGTAGGAAGTGCTGGGTTTGATTCACAGTTCAGGCACGGATTCATGTGACTATCAGGTTTATTTGCATGTTGTCTGGATATTTTACTGTTTATAAATATGTTTATGAGAGATACATCAAATCTGCCAGACTTCACTCAATAACATTAAATGACACTGAACAAAAATCCTTGTTAATTCCATGTATATGAATCTACAAAAAGTGTGACTTCCTGAGACTATACTTTGTGAAGATTAACGTTACCACACAGCGTCTTTGTAGAGTTTAACAATATTACGGGATATTTCATTTGAATAATAGTGAATCAGAATGTGTGAATTTTCTCTAATATTTAATAATTATAATATTCGTACTGTAAGTTATAAGAGTGTACAAAACGATAACTTTTATCTACTATTATTATCAGAATGTGAAAAGCAGTTGTAAAAATTTAACGTCCATAATTATTATTAATTGATTACCTTTGTTTTTTCCGACGCTGGTCAAAGTATAGTCTTCCGGTTTGAAGTGCAAACTGCAAACTTTAGAATATTTTGTATATGGTTTGCCTCTCTTTAATATGTTATTCCAGAGTTTTGCTAACTCTTCGTCTCTAGGGAACTGGTGAAAAGATACGTTTTTGGCTTTTCCCGCCATCGATGTGCAGCGGGGTACCGTACAGTAGTAAGGCATCTTTGTGTTCATATACGGCAGGACATTACAATAAAGGTTTCAGTTACAAAATTAATGTATTTCGATGAAAACAAACATACTTGGGTTTGTTGAGCAAGCGACCGACATTTAGTTTAGTGATGTTACCCCTCCATCATACTGTTTAGTGAACTAACATATGCTACTCCATCACTCGACTTCTTTACTCGATTTGCTTGCTGTGTTTATTCAGTTTGACTTCAAACTTTGAAGGGAGTTGACTAATTATAAAAAAATGTCCTAGTTAAAATTTACCCAAGTTTTACGGCACGACGCATGGAAAATAGATTGATCAACTTATCGACCGTCGATTTAAATCCAAATAGGGGTTGATGTTATAAATTTGTATCAATGTTAAGGTTATCAACGAAATATCAGTTAATTCTGCAGCATTCGCCGTCCATTAAGATATACACCAGAAATTATAAATTCTTTAATGCGTGGTCGGGTGCATGTGTTCGTGGCTGACCGGTTAAGTGAATAACGGAACTCGCAGACGTGAATGCCATGGCTAGTGCAACGTCCCACAGGTGTTCAACTCTTCAAGCTGCATTGCTGATTACTGGCAGAAATAAAGAGTGCTGGGCATACCCGTCCCGAGTCCAGGCTGACAAAGTGCCTTAGCTCTAAAATGAAAGATCAAGAAAATTTCAAGATCAAGAAAATTTACGTTAAAATATCTAAATTATGTTTAAATTTTTGAAAGATATAGTAGTACACAATTAAACCAGACTTTCATAACCATTTTAGCAGTGAAAACTAAATTACGCCAACAAAATAAGTTTATTACATGTAAAGCTATTTACTTATTTTAAATTCGATATATTTATATTGTAATAAGTATTTATTATATAATGTAATAATTTAAAACTTTTAATTAGAGTTTTTAATAATGTACATGGGAGACTTTAAATAAATAAAATATAAGCAATCCCTTTCCATCATTTTTAAACCAATCCATCAAAACATTTCCTACAACCCAATTTGTTAATTTCATATACCGCTTGTTAATTATTTTGGAGATTTTTAGGGGGGTAAGATTTTCTACCGAACATTTTAAATTTTATAGCATTTCGTTTGTATGGAATGTTTAAAAATCATTGTTAAATTTTCAATCGAAATACTACGACTTTAAACAAAAATGTGTTTGGGTGCAGTTAGCTCATTGCAACTATTTTGTGAACAACGATGAAATTCTTTCTAAAACAAAAAGTAGATCTCGATTTAAATATTTGACATTGTTATATGGAATCGATGCACAGTGATTCTTAAAAAAATAGGGTGCGTGTACTTATGTACGCGCGTAAGAAGTTATATTTTATTTTTATTAAATTTATTTCTTTTTTTTAAGTATTAAATAATTAATAATAAATATTTAACGTTAATAATTTAATAAAATTTAGTATGAATTATATTAAATAATAATTTTGTCATTTATATTACTAAAAAATGAATGCTAATAATACTTTTTTTACGAGTGTACATGCACGAAAGTTCACCTGCGGCTATATTCAGACTCGCCAAGTTACGTCTGTCGTATTGTAATGAGCGATTTAGTGGGCAACTTCATTCTGTTAATTTTGTGTCACGGTGCGCACGCATCGTAAAATTTCACTCTCATCAGTTTTTCATAACGCGCCTAGAGAAGTTAACTTTAAAATCTTGAGAACAATAATCGATTCCTCGATGAATCGATCTCAAATTTCCATCACATCCATACAAAAGTCGCAAATTCGAAAAAAAAATACATGGAAGGGAAAAGGTGATACATGTCAAACGTTTCAAGGCTATTATGATGATTCCATTTTTTTCAACAACGTGATAAGGCCTGTAAAAAAATAAAGAAATACATACATATGTAACTTTTTACATAATTGTTAGTGTCTTAATGTGCTGTGTCCGTGTTAAATCAGTGCCAATAGCTAATAACGAACTTCTAAAAAGCCATGGGTTATTATTGTACGGTACCACAATGTACATCTTTAGCCGGCAAGACGAAAAACGTGAAATTTCATAAGTTTCCTAAAGATAAGACGATGGAGAAAAGATGGAATGAAATACTGAAGCGCGGGAAACCTGTCACGATATATTCAAAAGTTTGCAGTCTACATTTTACGCAGGCGGACTACAATATTACGACAATGGGTAAGATACGTATCGGGTTTTTCCGTTTACACGAATTTATTTTTTTAACATTTTAACACTCGAACGTGAGTCATTGTGAATGTTTGTGTATTTTTTTTTTGTCGTAATGCTACTAACCTCTACGCAAAGAAATTGAAACTATAGTTCGTAAAATGTATTAGGGGATGCGAAAAACTCTTAGTACATATTTATCCATAATATAGACATGGCAGTTTGATGCATGCATTCAGTATGATTTTAAGGTGTGCGAAACAAAGAAATAGAATTGTTATCAAACAAAGGATGTAAATACAGAAATTGTTTCTCAAAACTTGCCATAGTTTAGATTCACAATAACATATACCCTGCAACAATTGAAAGTCAGCTGAGCTCAGTGTGCTGGAGTTTCTGCCAATCACCATTATCAGTTCATGAAGACCCTAAGTAGAAAATATTGCTAGCATAGCTAGCAAATAATGTTCTCGTCAACAAGGCTACCATCGCCTTAGCTACTTGGTGTAAAGTTAGATAAAGGTGTAAATTTACTATTGCACAGTCTTCCCAAATACCCACTGTAAACTGCTACAATTGTAATGGTGATCTAAAGAGAATCACAATATATGTTATTGCTAGTAAATATTTGAATCATCGTACCCTCTTTACTTCATTTTACTTAAAGCATTCGTTATTGGTAATCATTGTTTTTAACTGACTGAGTTTCTCGCTGGGTTTTCTCAGTGGGTCGCGTTTCTGATGCGGTAGTAGATTCTGTGAAGTACTGCTCTTGCTAGGGTCCATGTTAGCACCACTCCGGTTTGAGCCCCATGAGCTCACCTATATGTTACGGTGAAACTGATATAGCCTCTCAAGGCTATCAGCATAGGTAGGAAAAAAAATTTTTTAATTTAAGTATTGTATAAAATTGTGATCTCTTTCCCCAGGTCACCGCTCCCATGGTGGCAAGTGGTTACTCGAGCCCATAGTTATCGCAATGTGAAACTCACTGTGATCTTTGAAGTCTATACCTAAATTGTATAGTAAATATGCAAAGTTAATTTTTTTGCAGATTTCATTTTTGCTACATGTTGGAATATGTAAAATCATAGGAAAGTGTTGTTTTAAAATTCAGAATGAATGAGCATTTGTGATCTCAGATGTGCCGAAGAACACTTGGCAATACCACAAATGTAGGAATCATTTATTTTTATCATCAATCAAATAGATCCTCGTCTGTTGAGCATCTGGATTCCGGAGGGACCGATTGTCATTTTACTTATTTTAGCACTTCAACAGGTGAAAGGATAATGAGTGGCTACCTTCATTCGGGAATGATTGCTCAAAAGCAATGGCAAGCAATACACATCAAACAGCACCACAGTAATAGTGAAGGATTGGAGATTAAACTGTAAAACTACTTTTAATGATCAATAAAAAATATTGGGAAAAAATGATCACACATGGCTTGAGTCTGAGAGAATTTGCTAACACTAGTTCTAGTGAGAGTAGTGCTTCTTAGAATTTACCACAGGATCAGAAACGTGACCCACTGAGAAGATTCAGCCAGAAACTCAGTGGGCTGTGTCTGTGGGTCAATTTACTCATCAAACTCATTCGACAGGCTCAATGAGAACAGAGACCGATGCTTGTGGTACCCAAAAGCACCGATAGTGAATCGGGAGGATCCGCAATGACGTGTTTAGGGCGACGTCGACTGTTTATCATTCGGTCCGCAGGGTCGGGTGATTGGATGCGAGTGCGCATATATAGATAAACATTCAGACAAAGGGCAAATAAACCTATTAAAGACTCATTCGAACGTTCACGAATGATTGTCCGATGCGGGAATCGAACTCACGACCCTTGGCGCGACAGGAGCGCTAACTACCGCGCCACCGAGTCAGCGATTATTCAATTCTTTTAAATTCTTCGTTCGCTAAGTCCTTTTTATTTTTCCTACCTAAGCTGATAGCCTTGAGAGGCTATTTCAGTGTAACCTTAACTAGTAGGTGAGCTAACGGGTACAAACCTGATGACGTTGCTAACACGAACCCTAGCAAGAGCCGTGCTTCGCGGAATCTACCACCGGATCGGAACGCGACCCATTGAGAAGATCAGGAGAGAAACTCAGTGGGCTGTGTCTGAGGGTTAATTTACTCGTCGAGCCCCGACGGGTTCGACGAGAACGATGACCGGTGCTTGAGGTACCTAAAAGCACCGTTAGCGGATCGGGAGGATCCGAAATGACGTGTTTTGGGCGACGTCGAGTGCTTTCCATTCTGTCCGCAGGATCGGGAATGTAGTTACCGGCGGCCACGATGAGAGGGTTCTCGTGTCGTGAGGCTTTATGGAAGTGGATGCTGAGTCCGGTGCGAACACGCCGCGTGGAACAAAACCGACAAACTCATTTGCCCGGGTTTTTCATTAATTGCAAACAATAACATCATTATCAACTGCACTCGTGCGCTGTGCTCTCTGGGGGGATTCCTGCAGTTGAAAAATAACATATATTCTATGTATAAAACGCGATATTTTGATAGCGGAATGTCGAATGTCAAACATGAATGTTAGACTGTATGTATTCCATAGGATTTTTGAATAATATATGCTATTTATATAATTAAGAGATCATACGTATTTTAAGCGCTATGTACATATGGTAGGCGATGCTAAAAAGGGCTAAGGTACCTACATAAAATTGCCTTTTAATTATCTCACGTATAATTCGGGCTTAAAACAAGTTTGAAGATGTATCAAAGATCACGTTTTCATTTTGAATGAGCGGCTGGGGAATTCTCGAGTGGTGATCGCGTACCGAAAGACGTGGCGTGGGTTGACCAGAAAGACGTGGGGGCTCCAGTAACTATTTAACACCAGATGGGCTGTGAGCTCGTCCACCCATCTAAGCTATAAAAAAAAAACTATTTAACACTTAAAACACTAACAAAACACTTGACAAATCGCATTATTCTGCTTCGCTTCGAGTAGATTTGATTACTACTCGTAACTGCCTTCGTGTCATCTCTGCAACGCTTTTGTAGTTGATACGACATCTCCACAATTAACGAGAACATTCTTGACAGGTCGAGTAGCTTCGATATGTGTTTCCGCTATCTGACAATAGATGGCGTGGTAATTCTCGAGCGTTCTCGGTTTTAATAGTTTCTTTGATATTCGCTTCCGCAATTCGACGACAGATGGCGTTGCTCTTACCGACGTAACAATATCAGTCTTCAATCTAACCAATACGAACTCCAAGATACGCTTTCTTGATATACCTATGGCCATCCCCCTCTAACCAGCTTTAGAGGCTTTTGGTTTTTGTAGGAGAAACAAGGGCTCTGTGTTAAATTACTGCCCATAGACAACATGAGTCTATTCTAGTGCTAAAAGTGGAGCTTTTGAGCAATTTGCAACCTATGCTCCCCACAATATTCCAGTTTTGTGTTATTATTTAAGAAACCAGCCTGATGCTGAGTGGTCTCAGATGCTCATATTCATCAGCAGTGCTGGGGGCAAGATGGAGGGGGTGGTGGTCTGGAGCAGTGTAGACAGTTTTCGATTTATTTAATATCTCTTCTCTCAGGACAGTGGAAGACGCTTAACAAGGATGCTGTGCCTTCGCAGAACTTGCCGAAACTGAACCCTGATGGCTCCGTCATGGTTATAAGGAAGAGTCGTACAGTGAAATACAAGGAGACCAAGAAACACGAGATGAACGGGTAAGATTAGAGAAATCTATATATATAAAAACAAGCTATTGCCCGCGACTCCGTCCGCGTGGAATAGTTACTTTGGCATAACGCTAAATTTTACCCCCCACTTCATTTACGTAGAAAGTGAAAATATTTTTGAATTATAGAATGTTAAGGAGCTATTTAAACCTCTATTTTGAAACATTCTTTATTGGTGCTCCACTTGTATTGGTCTTACCGTGATACTATATAGCCTATAGCCTTCCTCAATAAATGGGCTATCTAACACTGAAAGAATTTTTCAAATAGGACCAGTAGTTCCTGAGATTAGCGCGTTCAAACAAACAAATTCTTCAGCTTTATAATATTAGTATAGATGAATTGCTGTTCGTTAGTCTCGCTAAAACTCGAGAACGGCTGGACCGATTTGACTAATTTTGGTCTTGAATTATTTGTGGAAGTCCAGAGAAGGTTTAAAAGGTAGATAATTATGAAAATGCTCGGAATTAAATAAAAATAACAATTTTGTTTTTCCTTTGATGTGTATTACTTTTGTTTGTTTTAAGTTTATTTTATACAAAAGTTTAAGTCTTTTATTTATCGATTGAGGCACTACGAAGTCTGCCGGATCAGCTAGTATCTATTAAAGTACATGGTCCATCGTAAGCTTTCAGCTATGGACCGGTTTTACTCCTTAAATTCGGGGACTAGAAAAATAAAAAAAGAGACAATTTTTTTCATTCAATTATCTAAATATTTATTTAACTTGTTTTCATTAGTTAGGACCTTCAATTGATTTCTATTTTTTATAAAATTAAATAAACTAGTCGTCCCCCAGTAGTCGAAATTCGACTATAATTAATTGATATTATAAGTTTGAACATTATTATGATTCTATTATCAAATACTACTTCTACAATCACAGATATCGCCAAAATTACACTACGAGTATATACAAATAGTAATATTAAAGACCAACAATATTAATTTAATCTTAATTTGACCACAGACTTTAAACATTAACAAAAGTTTGACAATAAACAAAGAGTATATAAATATGTGCTGTGTCAAATACATGGTAGTGTGTGTAATGTTATATTTATCGATTTAATGTGTTTTATGCACAATTTAAAAAAATATTAACATTCTACACTCCTCCGGCCGCGCAATTTTCGTAAAAAGGGGTACAAAGTTTTTGCTTCAGGTATTAATTTAAAGACATTAATTAAATAAATATTAATTTACTTCAAGGAAGACTAGACTGACAGATTAACTTAAACTAATAGAATAACAAATCGAAAACAGAAAGTTCTTCAAATGAGGTTTGCGCAGAGTACTTAACTGTAGGCAGCGGCTTGGCTCTGCTCTTGGCATTACTGAAGTCCATGGACGATGGTAACCACTCACCATCAGGTGTGCCGTATGCTCGTTTGCCTACAATGGGAATTGAGAAAAAAAAATTAATAATAAAAACAATTTAAAGATCCTCACCAATGAAGCGCAAGTTAAATTAATTAATTTATTTATTTATTTGGGAATTCAAAAGTACAAAAACATATAATATATTAAAAATAGATAAACAAACACCAAACTAGTTTCCTCAGTCAACATTAAACATGAGTCCTCTACTCAAAACAAAAACAAAAAAGAAAGAAATTTATAAAGAAGACGGAAAATCGTGGGCCAAAAATGTAATAACTTGGAATGTAGTCTAAAAAATTTGTCATATTTTTTTATATAAGAATATAAAAAATCACCTCAATCCTCTTTCTGGGACCGGAGAAAAATGAGAAAGTTAGTTTTTGTCGGTATAACGGTGTGATCGATTTAATTAATCGATTACAGGATTATAAAAAGAAAAACATTGCACTAGGTAATTAATGCAACGTAATTAAATGAGCGATTTATACTTGTTGTATACAAGTGCGGTATACGCCGGATTTAATTGCGATTATATACATAAATGAAGAAAAAGTCTATTATTACTTAACAAAGTAATATGATTATCGATTTCAAATCGATTAAAATCGATTGTATTTTTGATGACAGCTTTGACAGTAAGCTGACATGACGTTTGTTCACAGATTATACAATTATTTTTTGGCGCTTGTTGGTTTTTTCTGCTCTACTCGTTTTGTATCTTCGACGCATTTTGAGTGTGTATCTATCGGGCTGTTTTTATATTTTCAACGATCACTGCTTTATTATTACGGATTCCAACTCTGCCAGCCTTGTACGACAATTGCTTCTACACTGGACACCGAAGATCGCTCACACGTTTGACTTGAAATTGTTGCATTGGATACTGTTGAAATTATGGATCGCTGTGTGAATTGTGGGATAGCAATTCCATATTCCATATATCATTGATATTCATTCATAATATGACATTTAAAAGATTATCCAATGGATATAATAAACATTTACTTATGCTTAAATAAGTTATTATTCAGCTCTTTCAAAGAGATTGTAACATAACCTAACTTTTACTAAATCTTTATTAACTCGGCTCTCAGATTGAGAAAACTTTTATAATTTTCAGCAAGGTACTGATAAATCTGAATCTATTAATTCATATTAGTTTCATCACGTTACATTCGGGCCCAAAAATGTATGTAATCGTTTCAGTCTCCTTTAAGTTCACAAAAAACACCTCACAATGCGCTCATATAAATATATCCATCTCTATTTTATGTGTGTACATGTTTAAATTATTATCTTTATTTAAATATTTCTTCTGTTCGTGTGTTTGTCACTGAAATCCTAAACGACTGGACCGATTTTAATTATTTTTTTGTATGCGTTTGGGTGGCTCTCTGTATGGTTTAGATTCACAGCCCGCAAGATGGCGCTGCAGTCGGTATCTTGGTTATTTATCTTTCCTAGAAATAATTTATATGACAAAACAATGTTTGCCGGGCCAGCTAGTATATCTTAAAACTTTATAATACACATCGGACTTAACTCAGCTTGAAGTTAATAAAGTTAAAACAAAACTAAATATATTCATCATCAAATATATTTACTAACTATCTCGATACTACTTACGCTAGCTAAGCGTTCAGTGTACCTAGTGCTAATTTTTTAACGTTCTCGATCGCGTAAAAGTTAACTCAAATTTATGAAGTGTGCTATCATAACATCCCATCTTGCCTAGATACGTAGGCGTTGGTTCTACTCCAGGGCTTAACATCGACCTTCGCTTCCTCCACGATATATACGCTGTCTATAGGTTCCTCTCTCAATTTTATAGCATTAAAAAAATGCCAAGCGATGAGAGATTATTAAGGTGTCGATGAAAAGTACCATCACCGTGAATTTAATCAAATATTATAACAAATATGTAGCTTGTATAAGTATTATAAATATGTTTCGCAGGTATTTATTTAAACGTTAGGTATTTACAAGTGATACTATCCAAACGTTCTTTAATGGGCATTAAAGATTTTAACCACTGATATCTGGATACTGATCTGGTTATCTGAGAACTAAACCAATAGAATGTCAACATATTGTTACGCCGGTAAGAGTAACGCCATCTATCGCCCAATAGGCGAACGAATATCGAAAGATCTAGTAGTAGCTAGAACGCGCGACAAGTACAACGCCATCTATTGTCAGATAGCAGAAACACATAATACTAGAATTTTGTAGAATATTCTTGACGATTCTAGGGATTTCGTCACGACTATAAAAGCGTTGCAGAGATGGCACGCAGTTAGTCAGTAATCGAAGTGTTTGTTGAGTGTTTTAAGTGTTCTAAGTGCTAATACGGTTTTAATTTGTACTTCGGTAGATTTTTTTATCTATCCCGAACCCCCAGCGCGTAATAATATTACAAGTAACCATTCGTGAAAACAGTTCTACGTGTTTCTCGAGAAAAGCGGTATTAATCGATCAATTCAGGTCGAGTACTTTGGTAATATTGCTCGGAAAACACCTGAAGCTTAAAGAGACTGTAGGATGCTTAACGACGGAGGGAAGTTCTTCCACTGAGCGGGTGATATTGCTCGGTAGACCGACGGTCCCAATCTTGTTATTCGGAACTTCTATTGCAAGCTCATCTTGAAAATGTCGTAAGTGAGATTCAGGCATTTGTCAAATATCTTGTGTTGTATGATGGCTACCGCCACAGAGACTATCCGTGACAGGGAAGATCGAGGGAAAGAGACCGCCTACAAGAGACAAGTTGGTTAGATCACATCCGCACCACACTAGAAACCCCATTCCACGAAGCCCTTCACGCGGCGAAAGATCGGAAACCCTAGAAAGACATATTAATAAAGTCCTGTCTAAACATGATGGCCACGACCTTCAGCAGTGAGGAAACGAGGAGGAGAGTTCAGCGAATTTGTGCCGAAGAAATATAGACATTTCTGGCCATTAGGTAGCCGTAAAGGGCGAGATAGTAGATGTCGTTAGGGCCTCTAGGCCTTTACTACCTGGTTCATTCTAGCGTCTGTCTGACCCTTAATCGCATAGTCTGCCTGCGATGTGAACGTACCTTAACAAATACTTGACTATGATACTAAAATTGATTCATTATCAATATTATTTATACACAATTTTGTTGTTCTCAACGTGTTTCTATTGAAAACCTTTTTTTTTTAAATAAACAATGCAAGAGCTTTTTAAAGCTTCGACATGTTTGATGCGTCCATGTCGTTATAATGTTACTAGATGATGACCGAGCTTTGCTCGGCTTTATTTTTATTTTTTATAACGCTATTTTGTTGTGTCTTTAAAGCAGTAAAAATATTATTGAGTTGTCACTCCTGGCTTTATTTTTTATTGCCCTTGTAGGCAGACGAGCATACGGCCCAACTGATTGTGAGTGGTTACCGTCGCCCAAGGACTTCACCAACGCTAGGCGTAAAGCCAAGGCGCTGCCTACCGCAAATCCTCATCTTTCTTCATCAGTCACGACTAAGTGGTAAGGTGTCTGGACACACTGCCACCGTTCAAACAAAAAAATGTCTGCATTTTGACCATAGACGCATAAGCATATTTTGCGGTAGGCAGCGGCTTGGCCCTGCCCCTGGCATTGCTGAAGTCCATGGGCGACGGTAACCACTCACCATCATGTAGGCCGTATGGTCGTTGGCCTACAAGGTCAGTCAATAAAATAAAAAAAACGATTTATAAAAGCGCACAACAAAAAGCACGCTATTTTTAAACGAAACAAAAAGCATGCTATTTATATTTATATTAAGTCAAATTCGTTACCCACAGTCTCGATTTCCGCGGCTGTAATGGCGCGGTTTATTTTGACGTTAGAAAATGGCCTCCCAACAAAAGAACTCTTGTAAATATATGTAAAGAAAAACCTTTATTATTTAAAAGTGTTGAGTTTTTAAAAAGGATTTTTCTTTAGTGTCATTGAGTGAAGTCTGGCATTCAGTAAAAAAAGAGTTCAGTTTTGTGTAGTTTAATACTGTTTAATTTTTAATATTGTTTTTAAAGCTTTAAAAGTTGTTTTCTTATTATATCACAGAAAACAAAATGAAGTCTTTTATTGTTTATTCATTCTGAAATACCCTATATCCATTATATTTGAATCTGTAATGAACTAGGTAGGTAATGATTGTTGTTTTCCTTAGGTCCCCTTATCAGAGCAGCGATAGAAGCAACCTAGCGCCGCGCGTTTCGCCATCAGATGTATACATCCTTATTGTCGAATAATAACCGCGAAATGGCCAAGAGCCTGTGACTTTTCGGATATCTTTATCGTCGACTCAGTGATAAAGCGTTGAACAGTTCTTCTGGCAATGACCTAGGATTATCTGAACGATGAAAACACAAATGGTATATATAGTGCTGTGTAAGCCAATCTCATTTCGATTCAATATCGATTCATTAATGATTCGAATCGGTTCACGTCACTTCGATCCTTTTGAAGACACGGAACCCGCAAAGGTGATTCGGTGGATCAACAATGGATTTGGATTGCTTTATCGAAAACATTTGGCCGCGAGTGCTCACCAAACCGATCGGTGATTTGGATATCAAAAACGGCTGCTACACGCATGCAGAGTGAATATTTCGTGAGGTGGTAAAATAGTGATTCTGGATGCCAAAAGCTTTCGGTCAGTTGGGGCTCGTAGTGGAAAATTGGCAAAGACCCCGTATACGAGAAGGTCGCTAGATGAATGCTGGAGCTCCTTGAGGTACCTCAAAGCCGAGGATCTTCCACCCCCCTCAGCTATGAACAAGGAACTGAAGGAGTGAATGGGCCGTGATAAAAGTGACACTGGTCTTTTTTTATGTCTTAGATGGGTGGACGAGCTCACAGCCTGGTGTTAAGTGGTTACTGGAGCCCATAGGCATCTACAACGTATATGCGCCATCCACCTTGAGAGATGATTTCTAAGATCTCAGTATAGTTACAATGGCTGCCCCACCCTCCAAACCGAAACGCATTATTGCTTTACTGCTTCACGGCAGAAATAGGCAGGGTGGTGGTACCTACCCGCGCGGACTCACAAGAAGTCCTACCGCCAGTAATTACGAAAATTATACTTTTTGCGGGTTTAATTTTTACTACATGATGTTATTCCTGAAGGAACCGTGGAAGTCAATCGTGAACATTTGTTAAGTACGTATTAAGTGATTCTTTAGTAATCTTTTTTTTTTATTTCCCCTTTAAGGAGACGAGCGTACGGTTCACCTGATGGTGAGTGGTCACCGTCGCCCATGGACGTCAGCAATGCCCGGGACAGAGCCAAGCCGTTGCCTACATCTCTTTAATTTTAAGTTTATATACGTTATATATATACATAGATATTGTCAGAAGCAGAAGTGTACCAAGATTCGTATGATACATTAAAATCTGCCTGTTCTGTTTTTCACGCATTGACCATACATTGGCTGTAACATTGTGAGCGTTTCCTGTGTTATTTGTACATTCTTTTGAAATTGAAACTTTTCATTATAACGGAAGCAACATCGAAATTAATTGTAAATTGCCAATTATGAGCTAGGTATTTACGAATGGGGAGTAAAAGTTAGAGAGGGAATGCGTCGCGAGAAGGGAATGTCTCGCCGTCTCACTCGCACGCCCGCAACTCAAATGTGTGACGTCACGACACGTTATTTGTTTTTATGTTTTTTTTTTATAATTTTCCTCCCCTATTAACGGAATGTAAAAAGTACATAATAATATCGAGGAGTGAAAGACTATTTGGTTTAAGCGACATTTTTTGCAACTACAGGAGAGTCATTCAAAGGTTTAAATTTTGAAAAAAATACCATAGCAATAAAACACTTTTTCAGCTATTTCTATGTGGTAAAATTAGTTCAAGTTCAATTAAAAATGTCGACTTTTTGATGCTGATACCAAATAAAATGGACCTTTAATTACAAAGATAAATGTCGCGTGGTAAGCGAAATGTCGCTTAAACCAAATAGCCGTTTCACCCGTCGATATGTGAATGATATATGAATTTGTCAAGGACTATTGAGTAATTTTTAAATCATATAAAAAAAGCAAAGATTTGGTGTAGTAAATGCTCAATCGTTCGTCATACGATTTACCCTCAAATGACGTCACGAAATGTCACTTGAATCACTTCGGTTCTTCGATGGCCGTGTAACAACAATTTAGTGTGTAAATGATACGAATAATATTGTTGAATAAAATATTAATGTCAAAACTTTTTTTTTTCTTCTACACCCACGCATATTTTTCTCCTTTTCGATCTGTTAATGCATAATTCGATTTTGTTAAGTCAGAATCATTCGAAAATCGATAAATACATAGTTAGATGAGTGCTTTGTTTCGGTGTGAGGTTCGTCGAAACTATGGAGGGTAGAGGTAAGGAGAACCGTCTCTGCGTGTGAAAAAGTGTCCGTTAAAATCTGCTAAGTAAGGGTGGCGCTACAGTAGCAACCGGGTAAATTTAAAAAAAAGGCGCTGAAAGTTATTAGAATAAGATAGAGAAATAAAAAAGGACTAAAGCCGATAAGAAAATGCAATCGATGTCTCCACGTTTTACCCACTGCAATAATTTTAGGTTATATTGACGAAATTAGTTTGGACTACGTAAACATGTGAGGTCACTAACTACTCTAGTCATTAAATATATTAAATTTCCTAACTCAGCATACTTCAATTAGTTAACAACTGCTCAATTCATGTCATACCCTGTGCCTATGCTAGCGCCATTCTGGAGGATTTTTGAACTGTTATTTAGTGCTGAAAGTGGGACACTTTTTCAAGTTTCTCTCGTATGAGACGGTTCTCCTTCTATCCTTCACAGTCGATACGCAACCTTTCGAGTCGCAAGAGCCAAAAATTCTTGACAACAATAAACTTGTACTTGCATAAATATATTTTTTGATAAAAAAAACAAACCTAATTATTCATAAGAAAAATATCTATTTATTCTTATATAGGTAGTGTTTTTTTTACAACAAATTAGATAATATATGTATGGTATTATTAGATAATCACTTATTATTCAAGTAAAAAAATTAAACAAACATTTACTTACAACAATAGGCCAAGAGACAGAAATGGTGCCCAATCCTCGTTATTCGATTCAGGACAATTTTTTAATGTTTTTTTTTATTAAATAGTATTTTCGTATGGAACTAAAGAGCCACAGTTATATATCCAAAGAGCCGCATGTGGCTCGCGAGCCGCAGGTTGCCGACCCCTTTTTTTTAACGCTGGGGAATCTGTTTACGGATACCTGGTCGAGAGGGGTAACGGACCGGGCTATGTCGGACTCCGACGCCTCCCGAGAGGAAGAAGGGGAGAAGAGAAGGACCGAGGTCCTTCACCTCCCCCAATTTCTCACAGAAGACTACGCCTTGAAAAAGTTGCGCGAGGCCCTTGCCCCGTAGAACCGACTACCGACTAAACCCCATCGAGCTCCACCACACCGACTACCCGAAATTTACGGTACCGCAGTGCGCGCCGAAAAAGGCTGCCGACCCCTGACCTAGAGAGAAAGCGACAAGCAAGGCTTACTAGTCGCCTAGACCTGTGATGCCGCAAACTTGTTCGACTTTTTGTAGAGAGAAAGTTTTTGGCGACTTCTAAATAGGGGTATGATGAAGGTAGATGGGAGTGGTGCTGCTATGTGCTAAATTGATCGTACAATTAAAAAATTGGCGATCCCCAACAACTTTCTGACGGTCCCCACAGGAGGTCCCTGTCCGGAGTTGGCGCACCATTGGTATAGATTACTATAGATGATGCGCGTAGTTGAACAAGCTCGGAACAAGTTGGGGATCGGATAGCCACACGCATAATAAAGCGTGTGGCTATCCGATCATAATAATGCACGTAATAACGTGAAAACTGTTAGGCATGTGGTAGTTCTATGTTGGTGGTAATAGTGTAATATTCCAAACCTAAATGACTGCTTCATTGGTGATACCAACTCGTGCGGGCATACGATTCTCTCTACTGGTGCTCAAGCGTGGTCTTGGATGTGTCCTTGGCATTGCTGACGCTGACGAAGCTTCATCAGGTGGGTGGTGCTGGATTGTATATCACCAAAAAACAGTATCGGTGACTTCATCGTCGCTCATGACTATCAGCACTGCCAGGGACTCACTCAAGCTTGAGAATTCTCTTTAAACCTTGTCATAGGAAACCCAATCGAATAGTGCTAGTAGCTAAAATGGTGTCTCAAAAGTCGCAAATACAGTGGTCTCAGGCGGTAGTGACTTTTTTCCCCTACCTATTCGCTGGTAGCCTATAGCTATATGGTAGCTGGTAGCTATGCGCGGGTAGGTGAGCTCACGGGCTCAACTTGAGAGAATTTGCCAACACCAGCCCTAGCAAGCGTAGTGCTTTGCAGAACCTACCACCGGATCGGAATCGCGACCCACTGATAAGACCCAGCGAGAAACTCAGTGGCATGTGTCTATGGGTTAATTCGTCGAGCTTTTCGTCGTAATCGACGAGTTCGACGAGGACGATGACCGGTGCTTGAGTGGCCTAAAAGCAGCGAGAGTGAATCCGGGAGATCCAACAAGACTTGTTTCGGGCGACGTCGGCTTTGCGTTACCCCGTCGGGGTCGGATAAGGTAGTAGCGACGAACTGTGCTCACATGAAGGGAGGTGCAGAAGTAAATAGAATATGACGGCACCATCTTAAACATTTCCTCGCATCAACATCATTAGCCGACCACAGTTACATATGGTCGTAGATTCTTCTAAGAGCCCTCATCGCGGAACTTCTATATGTAAGGCCGTGTGTAACTTTAGTGGTTCCTTCAGTACGCCCTTCAAGCCAAGCCTCGGCATTCGAAGAGGATGACAAGGTCGTTACTGGATGGATATTGCATAGAGAGCGCGATCCACTAACGGTCCTTTTAGGTACCCCAAGCATCGGTCATCGTTTTCGTCGAACCCGTTGCTTGCGACGAAGGGCTCGGAGAGTAAATGAACCCACATACAAACAGAGCCCACCGAGTTTCTCGCCGGATCTTCTCAGTGAGTCGCGTTTCCGATCCGGTGGTAGATTCTGCGAAGCATTGTCCTTACTAGGGTTCGTGCTAGCCACATCGTCAAGTTTGAGGCCCGTGAGCTCACCTACTAACCCGGTGACGCCGATATGGTCTCTCTAGACTAGACCATCAGTTTAGATAGGAAAAAAAAGAAAATTCAAATTTAAATTCCAAAAAATATGAAAACCAAGTCTTAATATGCAGCTAAAGATTTGGTTTATTTGAATTCTAGCGAAAAATCTGAGAGAATATGGGGGATCACACCACAGAATCACGGCCAGACGAATATGAATCCAGATTTGCCGCTGTCGTGCACGGAACAAGATATTAATGTAAGTTTTAATTAATAATTATTGAAACTTTCCACTGCCGTGTAGGTCACCGGTGCCCTACGCAGCGCACTGAAGCAATTATGTCGATTTCTGTTACTAAGGTGCCGGAATTTCGAGTAGACTCTAGGAAAGACGAATCTGAAGATACTGAGAAGGACTGGTGGTAGGTCCTCTTAAAAAAGAATGAACATTAACATTTCGCACAATAGTCCAATGTAAATATGTAATATTAATGTAAAGTATCCAAAACGTAGTGGTGGTAGGTCCTCTTGTGAGCTGGCTGGGTACCACCACCCTGCCTATTTCTGCCATGAAGCAGTAACGCGTTTCGGTTTGAAGGGCGGGACAGCCGTTGTAGCTATACGGAGACCTTAGAACTTATATCTCAAGGTGCGTGTCGCATTTACATTGCAGATGTCTATGGGCTCCGATAACCACTTAACACCAAGTGGGCCGTGAGCTCGTCCACCCATATAAGCAAAAATTAAAAAGGAATCTATTTCTAAGAGACCCAAAAGACTAAAGCGTACAAAAGAAGACAAGGTTAGGTAATTCAGGCGCTTAGTAACAGTAATGGACATAATAACTTCAGTGCGCCGCGTAGGGCACCGGTGATCTACACGACAGTCAAAAGGTCAAACAACAAAAAATCGTGCAACCGCTCATGTGTCTAGTATAACTATAGTGGTAGTAATGGCTATAACACGTCGGCCTCCCCACCCTTAAAATTGGAACGCCTTACGTTTATGCCTCCTGGAAGACGTGGTGGTGGTACCCGCGTAGCCGTGCGGGATTACGTATCTTATTAAGGGTTTGATTGTTATTACACAATGTTGTTCATTCATCGTGGCAGTCATTTGTTAAGTACGCGTATTTCATTAGAAGAATATGTACAGTAGTCGCATCACTCGATGCGAATGCATTTTACGCCATGACGTCTTCAAACAAATCGAGATTGATAGAAGCTACGTATTTAAAACGTTTGTAACGTTAAACTAATTTGTACAGTAAATTAACTTGCAGCTTTCGTGCAAAATGCAGTACGTAACGTCCCTAGCGAGCGAACCTTCGCCCCCCCAGCTGCGGACGCAGCCGCTCCCCGTGCGCCCCAAGAAACAGGACGCGTTCATGCAGACCGACCCCGTGCCGTCGGACGAGGAGCCCAGGGACAGCTACGCGGACTGCCTGCCGTACAAAGACGACTACATACCGCAGACGAACGAAGAGTACAACACAGAGGCGGAGAAGTACGCGCTGGAGAGGAAGAGTCACTATGAGAAGACAGAGTTCCTCGAGAAGTACCGGAGCGACCTGTACTACCCGGACTCGGTCGAGATGCTCAAGAATCAGCAGCAGAACCTCCAGCTGCTGCAGGACGAGCGCAGGATGAACGGGAACCAGGGTTTCTTCAACGAGGCCGAGATCAAACAGGAAATAGACATACCGGTCGACGATGAAAAGTATTTGTACGAGCGGAAGGACGTGGGTGAGTTACCGGAGCCAATCGCGTTTATTGGCCAGCACTCTCCCCTCTTTCCCCGTGGTGTGGGGTGGGGGGTGAGATGACTAAAGGATTTACCGGATAATTAATTCGCTGGGTCTGTGATGCCACCTTCAGACATGAGGTCGAAGCTATTAGTAATTAATTTGTATTTATAATGGTTTGCTCTATCATTAAAACTGGCACACACGATCACTTCGCGGCAGATAGAGATAGGGCAGTGGTAACTTCCTGAGTGGGCTCACCATACGCAGTGTCACCAGTCAATCCGAACGTAGTATGCTGGTATAACACTGGGAGAAAGCTGCTTCTCCTATCCGGTGACTTTCTTAGTCGTCTCACCCTACTCACGGAAGAGATCGGGGTATCTCTCCCATGTTCTTATCGAAGTGGTTAGATCTTATGAATTCAAGTATTTCTTTTCGGAGCTTGGACGATTAAATTTTTTTTAAAATTTACACTGGTCAGAATGTGACCGCAAAACATGTAAAATGCAATTTAAAAAAAAGAAAGTAAAATTGTTTTTAGAAAAAAATGTAAAATCGTTTTAAATCACGATAATAGCGGTTTGATTGAACTGTTTAATTTTGACCCACACAGAAGTGGAAGCGGTCTACAGCGACAGCCAGAGACAGATAATAATCGAACACATACAGAACCAAGTCAAACAGGAGCCGGACCTGAGCAACGGTGAGCATGCTCATTGGATTAATAATTCCAGCTAACGAACGATCACGGGTGTGTCCACCCCTTGTCGGCGACTGAGGGACGCCTTGGAGAATGGACAGCAGCGGTCCCTGCGAGCACTCACTGATACTATGTCTATATCTAACGCAAAACAACCATGTTTTCTAATTGATGTCCCTGGGCTCAGCTACCGGGTGAGTCGTAAGCTCGGTCGGCGATTAAAGCAATAGACACAGAGCAATAGTCGCCTTTGTGTGATTAGTGACCGCTGTACAGGCCGGCTGAGCCTAGACTTGTCTCACGCTTCATCCTGGCTTTGGGCAATTGCACCCGGGACGGGTCTTAGTAGTTGAATAACTTAAAATAGAAGAACTGTGTTTTATTTTGATCAAGCGATCCTCATCGCTGTTTTAGAGCAACGTAAAATTATTGTATTATTATCGGTCCTTGATGCTCGTGCTAATTGTCATGTCAATGAGATGTCTTAAAGTCTTACATAGATGTATAGAAACAAGATAAGCCATTTGAAACTATAATAAATAACCACGTTCTATCACCAAATGTCTTCTTGATTTAAAACCAGAAGATGTTGATCCTTCATTATCTCCACGTATAAGGTGATGGACACTCAAGGCTGGTGGTGGGGGCATTGGGAGCCCCTACTGGTAGGTATCGCCTGTTTCTATCATGAAGCAGTTATGCGTTTTAGTTTGAAGTGTGGGAAACTGACTAAGAACTCCTGTCTCAATGTGGGCATTTACGTTGTAGCTGTCTATGGGCTCCGGTAACCACATAACACCAGTTCTACTCTGAGCTAGTCCATCCAATTGAGCAATTAAAAATAACTATAATCGACTATGTCAATAATAAATCTATTGTTATCTTTTAGGCTGTGAAAACCTGTGTCTTCAGCCTCAGAGCAGTCCATACTATCAGAACGGTCATAACGATGTCAACGGTAAGTTTCAATGACGGCTATTCGATTTTATGACTGGCAGTAGAAGATATTATAGGTCCATAGCTAGCATCATCGTATTTCGGCAGCGCTACCGTCACGTACTCCGTTTTGAAGATGCAGTAGCTAGTAACCTCTTCCTGGATTGCCACGTCCATGGCTACCGGTGACAACACCAGGTGAACCCTAAGGTCGTCGAGTAAAAATGAAGAATGATCGAGAAGATCTTGGATATTGATCACCGTCGGACCTGACCACGATATACCCAGTCGAGTCTCTGCTGGGTGGTTGAAGAGATTGCTCTTAGCGATAAGACATCCCATTATAATTTTGTCGTATTTAATGTTTTGCATTTTTGTTTATTTTGGTGTACAATGAAGCATACTCTATTTCTGTAGGATTCTATAGGAGTTAGGTTACTAAAAGATAGCAAATACATTCTGAAGCTATTGTTTTAAGCTAATTATTGTATCGACCGGTTAATGTCGACTGCTGTCTCGTGGTAGCTCAGAATCCCGGGAACTCCAATAGCGTCCGATTATGCCCCAGTGCATCATCACAAGATGTACCAGTATTGCACGCCGCTAGTGTTTGTTCATGAAGCTCTGTATATTGTTCGATGATTACTACTACATAACCACTGCCACTACTACCACTACCACCTCCACTACTACTACTACCACCTCCACTACTACTACCTCTACTACCTACTCTACTACTACTACTGCTATTACTACTACTACTACTACTACTATTACTACGACTACTACTACTAGGACACGTTTTAAAATACGTTTTGTGATCGTTTGACAGTCGTGTACTACGATCAGGTGTCACGTCCCGGACCCGAGCTCCTGATAGCGAAACAGAACGCCCTGGCGGCGCACACGCAACTCTGTAAGTTTATTCGAACGTGTTTCTAGTTATTTTGACGAGTAGAAGAGCTCACCTAGTGCTTAAGACATCATCGTGGTCACCAGTTTTTTTTTCGCAGAACCTCCTAGGTTTCCGCGCCTAAACTCTATTCCAATTACGAAGTTCCTTTTGAAACTTCTTAGAACGTAACTCTACACGTTTCGCATAATTTGAAATAATAATCATTTTTTGTTCATAGTCGTAAACATCATTTAATTAATACACAATCAATCTAAATCATTATACAATTAATTCACACACACACACACAATCAACATAATAATAACATCTGTCTCATGGGACTTCGTAATTGGAATTTAGTATAAGAGGCACGCGGGGTATGTGAGACTTGACGGTCTGTAAATGTTGGGAGCAGACCGCGGGCACAAGGATGCCAGGCTTGAGACCCGAGATCAAAATTTCCATTGTCTTAAGTAGCGGAAGGATACAGAGCGTCGGTGCCGACCACCAGAGTGTTGTATATCAGTTGAAATACTTTAAATCACTCGATATTGTTGAGCTATCTAATATTTGAGGTGGTTTAATCGATTAAATGCGTTTTTACATAGTCATCCGTGACCGGTAATTGTGTAAAGTATTCGAAGTTTGTGTCACACGGTGTTAAGTGATTACTGGAGCCCATAGACATCTACAACGTAAATGCGCCACCCACCTTGAGATATAAGTTTTAAGATCTCAGTACAGTTACAACGGCTGTCCTGCCCTTCAAACCGAAACGCATTACTGCTTCACGGCAGAAATAGGCAGGGTGATGGTGGCAGGTAGGCACCCACCCGTGCGAACTCACAAGACGTCCTACCACCAGTAAATGGGTTTATATGTGGATTATCTTATTCCAGGGCAGAACACGGTGAAAAGACCTTTTTTTTACAGTGAAAATTCGCATTACACCGGATCCCAGCTGCTACATAGATACGAGGTGCGTAACAACTCCAATGACACTGTCAACGTATCGTTATTAACATCCATATTGGCTCTTAAATACGAAAGAAATGAAGACTTTTCGTGTTTTTTAAAATCGTTTTTGCGATAACGTCTCCGGCGATTGAAAGTCGTCGCGGCCTAAAGGATAAGTCGCCCCGTGTGCTCGTATCAATGCGACCAGTGCCACTGTTGGAACCAATACGTACCTGAGACGTGGTCACGAATGACCTTTATGTATGAATAATAATAGGTAGACTGCGGCTTGGTGCTGTCGCTGGCATTGCTGATGTCCACGGGCGACGGTAATCAGTCACCGTCAGGTGGGCCATATGCTCGTCTAATTACAAGGGCAATAAAAAAAAGTTTAATAACTAAAAAGGAATCTCTTGAAACTTCTTATTTGCGTATTTATTTGGTGGTTTGGTTTATTTGGTTTATATGGTGAATGGCTCCAGCCTGGTTTGAAGAATGGAGCAGCTGCGGTACTGGTCGATTGAGAACCCGTATCTCAAGATAGATGGTGGCATTCTTATTGTTTACGGGCTCTCCGGTAAACACTTAACCTCAACTCATCATTCTCCTGCCCTTCTCCCAGTCACCTGGAGTCGGCGCAAGATGTTTTCTCCTTCCATACTCCTCTATCATAGACTATTTCTTCGCTCACTCCCCTCTTACATATATCGTCTTTCACGCAATCCATGCATCCCAAACGCGCACTTCTCAACTTCTCTGTCACAGGTGTCACTTTCAGACTTAACCTTAACAGTTAACCTCAACTAGTGTGCCATTAACCTCTTCACATGTCTACACCATGAATATATAATTAAATAAAACCCTACTGTACTCCGCTCAAGCGGCGGATGCTGAAATGGAAAAAAAAAACAAAAAAATTTAATTGCCTTTTTTGATTATTTTTCAGGATCTCACGAGGATTTTACAGTGATGAAAGACATTCCAAAGTTTATTATGAAATAAAAAAAATTAGAAAAAAAAATGAAAAGAAAAAGAAATGTGTTTAAAAGAAGTTCTCTATGATGACGAAAAATCTCTTTTTATGGTTATATTTTGTAAAGAAAGTGAAAAGAAAAAAAATGGATATATGAAATAAGAAGTACAAATGCGCCCTCGGAAAATAATATATAACTATATTTTATATTATTTGGAAGAAAAGAAAAAAGGTTTTCCTTTTTGTTATTTTTATTTATTTATTTTGTTACTTTTATTTATCTTCTCAGGGGTTGGGCTGCGAGTCAATTGTTGTTTATAGAAAACATTTATGTATATAAAAAAAATGGTAAACGAAGTGTTCGGTTCGTATCTCGGCGATTCGTTTTGGTTCAGCTACGTACTTGACAAACGTATAGGATAAGTGTGCAATGTAATTTTTAAATGGAAGAACTCAAAATCAAATCCGAAATTCTTTTTACGATGAAACGTATAAAATTTTGACCGAAATCTTAAAAAGCATTTTATAAAATTAATTTTAAAAATCGTAAAAATAATTTTAAGGCTTTAATGACGAAACAATAGTCATTCGTGACCGCGGAGTGAAGTGCTCGAAATATTTTACATCTACCTCCCAGCAGCGCTTGATAGTATACAGAATATATATATACACAAATCAGCACAATACAAATATATATGTCGAGGGGTGAAAGGCTATTTGGTTTAAGCGACATTTCGCTTAACACGCGACATTTATCTTTGTAATTAAAGGTCCGTTTTATTTGGTATTAGCATGAACAGTTTAATGTTTTTAATTGAACTTCAATTATGCTTACTCCATTGAAATTGCTGACGAAGTATTTTTGTTATGATATTTTTTCCAAATTTTAAACTTTAAATGGCTTCCCTGTAAATTTGCAAAAATGTCGCTTAATCGAAATAGCCTTTCTCATTTCTATATATATTACTTAGTACACTTTCGACTTAATATAACCGTTAATGAAACTTCGAGTACTTTACGATTCTCGTGGTCACGCGTGACTTTACAGAAATTATGTAAAAATATTTTTAATCGATTCAACGCGATTTTACATTTTAACTTTTGTTTATCTTTTCAAAGTTCATCAGTCGTATTCATGTACTATAACGATTTAGATACAAAAATTAGCTACGTGATTGCTTGATTTAGCGAAATATAGACGAGGAGCTAGCGATGTTTGATAACGCAGTTAAAAAATTATGCAGCATCTATTTGAAATTAATCAATAATATTTTATACGTGATTTACGATTTCTTCTTATTCATTTTAATGTTTTGGCTCCGGCAGGGTTTGTGCATTAGCCAGCGTCAAATAATAAGATAATAAAAAACTAAGGAAACTAATCGCGATATAACATAAATTATTAAAAACGAATTAAATTTAAAAATGAGATGGTATGTGATGAAATACAATCTCAGTAAAATGGTGGTCATTTACTGAGACTTTTTCAGTGGACTTTTTGGAGGATCCCGAGAAGTTACGATCAGCGGCTTTGTTTGATTTTCCCACATTTGTGCACAAACAAACTGCCTCAAGCAAATCATGATTTCTTGATGGGGTAATATCAGATCGACTAGTCGTTCTAGTTTTAATGTTGGCTGATGGAAATTCCTCGCCATATGCACATTAATCGTTCATTTACCGTGAAAAGACAACATCGAAGAGTGAAAGACGTTTAAGCGACATTTCGTTTAACACGCGACATTTATCTTTGTAATTATAAGTGCTTTTTATTTGGTATTAACATCAACAGTTCGATGTTTTAACTGAACTTCAATTAAGTTTACTTCGTTCAAATAGCTGCAGTTTTTTTTGGTGTTACGGTATTTTTTTCTAAATTTTACCCTTTAAAAATGGCTGTAAATGGCCCTGTAAAGTTGCGAAAATTTTGTTTAAACCAAATAATCTTTCATCCTTCGATATCGTTTTTGGTGTGCCACTTTCTTTTTCACATTGCCAATTTCTGTATGTTGCTCGGTTGAAGATATCCAGGGAGCTGGGTGGTTAAGAAAGATTTTCATGACACATAAACCGCGAAGTGATAAACGAATCGAATTTATTTGGCGATTACGGTATAAAATAGTGTGTATGTATTAAAAATTTATAGTTTAGGTGAGAATTTAAAGTTTTGGTCACAAGGCTAAATATATGTTTAAAAAATAATTATTGGTTGTCTGTAATGTCGGTTTACGGACGATAATTTTACGTGATAACGTCAGTAGCGGAACTATTCGAACTGCTAGCTGTGACGTCACGCGAGAAGAGAGATAAACGTGTCACAAGCCAACGTTTAGGCCGATCGTGCTTCTCTATTGCTTGTTCCGCGCTCTCGCTCGCACGCTCAGGCTCGGGCGGAACGTGACACTTTTATATGCGTGCAGCCGGCGTTCATCGATTTATAAGATGTTATCACTACTAAAACAAAATCGGATATTCTTGCCAAAGCTTTTTCGTACGGGGCGGGCTTGACAAGGTCGCATGCAATCACTCAATCACTAGTCCCATATACCATAAACTTATGGAATCTATGACTAAAAAAAGTTTTTATTTTCGAATTGTTCCATCGATAAATTGACGTAATGAAAATTTAATACGTGTACATTAGAAAGAGCTTACACTGGATTCTGAGCGCGTCCCTAAACAATTGATGCTGGGGATTTGCGAGATTCTCTTTGTTTGTGATATTACGGCATTTGCTTAGTTCGATTTAAGGCGATGCTGTCATCCCCGCTGTATCTTTGAACACTATTCAAGGCTGTATTGATTAAAACTTTATATATATTCATTCGGGAAACAAAATCGATATAATGATACACTAAACTAATGCATTCGTATTATCGATATAATATCGATTCGTGTAAGAATGAAAATGACAATACAATAAAATCGATTATCTTTTTTATAGATTAAAATGTTATTTGACTCTGACCATTGGGTGGGTCCAGATTCCATCTTAGTAATTGAAGGTCCGTTTTATTTGGTATTAGCGTTAACGGTTTGATGTTTTTAAATTAATACTTCTCGTATTATCGATATAATATCGATTCGTGTAAGAGGGAAAATGACAATATAATTACATCGATTAATTATTCGATTAGCATGAGCAAGATGCGAACTAATTAAGCGTAGAATCTTATGTTTGTGAAATGGTATTCGGAGGAGTGGTGGTGGAAATGCGTGTCGGGCCACACATCCGGCAATGCGATTTTAAAAACACACCCCGCAAATACCATATCGAGGTGCGAAGGATATTTCATCTAATACACGACACTTATATTGTAATTAAAGGTGCGTTTTATTTGGTATTAGCATCGACAATTCGATGTTTTTAATCCAATCATAATCACAGACAATTCGAGATTTGCTTTCATTTTCAATAACTCACTTTTTGTATTCGTATTCTTTTTTAATCGGTAACTAATTAACTAAAGCTCCTTTCTTCGGCATACGTGATTAAAAAGATTTTTACGGTTTAATATCGCGTCCCCTGTTGTGATTAAATGAAACTTTACACTTTACTGTTGTCATCCGTGACCACGACGAGAAATGTATTCGGAAAGGCGGATGCAATACAAGAATGAAAAATAAATATTGTGCATCTCTGGACGCCCGACAGAAGTGATAACTTTAACTAATCTAAGTTGAACTATTGAATATTGAATCGACGGTTCGCGCTTCAAGTATGATTCGTCTTAAGTTCACGGTCGATGTTCGAGTCGATGTAAATGACAAATAATGTAATCTTTTTTTTTTACATTATTAATATAATTTTTATTTTGGTGCTTATAAGTTACATACGGTTTAGATTTTCGCTTTTCGTCAAACGTTTTTAAGTTGTCTTTAATATGTTCGTTCATATTTAAGTTACCGTGTTTTTTTTTATTTTATATTATTTTAATAATAATTATTATTATTATTTGTTTTAGAGTTTTATTTTAATGCATTATTAAGGTCTAGTCGTTTGTTTTTGGGAGTAAATTGTAAATATATGTACGTTTTCTAAATTAGAAAAATAAAAATTGTAACAAAAAACAAAAAATGTGATGATATTGGTATTTCTTATTTTCGCCGATGACTTGGGATGAGCGTTCGAAAAAAATTAATTGCATCTCGCATTTATCTTGATAATTCCTCAAAAACTGAAAGTTAGAATCATTGGAAATATTGGTTACGACGCGAGTCGATCGATATTGCATCGTATGATTATGGGGCGACGGTTGGAATTGCCTTAGCAAGGTCGGGTCGTATACAAAACTTTGTCTAGACGCTAACTTTGTCTACTGCGTACTAGAAATGACTTCTTTTCAATCTAAAATTATGTAATTTTCAAACACACAAAGAAATGCGTGTATCCTTGCGATGGAAATTACACAGTAAAATACAATATATATATATACATAATGTTCTAAGTTTATTTTGTAAAATTTAATAAAAAGAATCATTCATACAAGTAGTTTTATTATTCACTATCCTTATACAATGAAGCTAGAGCTCGTGTGGACGGTGTCAGGTGATGTCCATGAGCTCCAATAGCCACTCAGAGCTGGAGCGTGAGCTCTGCCCGTATGAACAATAGAATCGACGGGTGAAAAGCTTGGTTTAAGCAACATTTCGCTTAACACGCGACATTTATCTTTGTAATTAAAGGCGAATTTTATTTGATATCAGCATCAACAGTTCGATGTTTTTTACTGAACTACAATTAAGTTTACTTCATTACATAAATCATTTTCTTAGGAACGACATAGAAAATAAATGAATTTTTTAATTATTAGTTGAATTATGGATGAATGAATGGTAAATTATATCTATACTAATATTATAAAGCTGAAGAGTTTGTTTGTTTGTTTGAACGCGCTAATCTCAGGAACTACTGGTCCCATTTGAAAAATTCTTTCAGTGTTAGCTAGCTCATTTATTGAGGAAGGCTATAGGCTATATAGCATCACGGTAAGACCAATACAAGCGGAGAACCAATAAAGAATGTTTCAAAATCGGGGTTTTTTCCCTTTTGAGAGCTTCCGTTTTGCGTGCGCTGCGGAAACGGTTAAAGTTTCGCTAAAATAATAATAGGTATATGACAGAATTGTTCCCCTTTAAATGATCTTAAAAAAAGTCCGCGACAGCATATTATGTCTATATGTTAAGTTTGGCTCACTATAACGTTCTTATGCTAATGAAATTTGTTCTAAAATAAAGCATTATTTGTGAACTATTCAACGCGGACAAAGTCGCGGGCAAAAGCTAATAATATCAATATTTTGCACTGCACTAAAATTCGCATGTCAAATGATGATAAAGCATGCATGCCGCTTTTAACTTATGTAATAACTCATTTTCACTATGCTTAGCGAATAAATGATTTCTCTCTTTCTCTCTCTCTCTCTTCAAATAGCTGAAGAAGTTTTTTTTGTTATGATATTTTTCCTGAATTATAAACTCTAAATGGTTCTCCTGTAATGTTGGATCTCATCAACGGGTCGCGATTCCGATCCGATGGTAAATTCAGCGGACACTGCTCTTGCTGAGGCTGGTGTTAGTAAATTCTCTCAGCTCGAGCCCATAAGCTCACCTAGTACCATCCACGCGTGGCAGGAATAGTACCTAAGCTAACAGCGGATAGGTAGGGAATAAATACTATCTACGTGCTGTTATGAGGACTACGATTGAGTATTTAAAATAAATAATAAGTTTGAAAAAACTAACGAAATACGCTTTTATAATAATGATTTTATTGTAAAAAAAGCGTGGGGTGCTTTTCAGGATATTATCAAAATAACCCTTCTACTCATATCTGTTCATAAAATATTTATAACTACTGATACCATGCACCCTACGCTTTTTTTACAATAAAATATATTTTTTTTACACTATTTTTAATTCAAATTTATTAAAATTTATTTTCTATTTTTTAGTTGAATTTTCTATTAAAGCGTATTTTGTTATTTTGTTACTGCTCTTGCTAGGTTTTCCCAGGTTTTCCCGGTTTGAGCCCCGTGAGCTCACCTACACCTTAGAGAGTGTATAATCTATGCGTTAGAGTGAAGCTGAAATAGCATCTCAAGGCTATCAGCATAGGTAGGATTTAAAAAAAAAAACAGCCAATACTACATTGTCGTGAACAGAATTCGTTGCCTTAAAGCGACGTAGTTTCGTTTAATTTCAGTGCAATTAAAAAATTACTCGCCCGAATGTTTTTTTTTGTTCGCAAAATTCAACTGCGTAATAACTGGTGTTCAGTTCTGAGAAAGAATACCTTGGCGAGTGCCGAGCGGGGCGGGCGGATCTGGGGCCACGCCCCGGCAACGTTCAAGTAAGTACATGTTTATAGAAAAAACAAACAGGCGTCTACGCAGAAATTTGTATACAAAATCATCTGTGTTGATAAAATTAAATAGGACAATTGACAGCTTAATGAGAGCGGGAATTTTGGCGGAAACGTCAAAACTGACTGTGGTAACCTCAACTTTAAGTTCAAACGTGTAATCATAATAATAGGTTGGGGAAAAAGTCTTTTCGCATTATAGTAGGTATGTAGGTACGAACTTGTAATAATTTTTTTTTTTTTTTTGTTTGTAATAAATTCTCTTTGGCTACACTATTTGTATCTGGCTGGTTTTGGTATCATTAAAAGTTTAAATTTTAAAGAAGATAATACTAAATTCAAATTAGGAATTTATTTATTTATTTTTCGTACTGTCAAGGTGAGTGAATCTAATGAAGAAATTCGATACATTTTAAAATTTTACTACAAAAAAGGTAAAAAAGCAACGCAAGCCGCGAAAACAATTTGCGATGTTTATGGACCTAGTGCAGTGTCTGTGAGAGTAGCACAAATTTGGTTTAAGCGTTTTCAATCCGGAAATTTTGATGTCAAAGATGCACGTCGCTCTACTCGTCCGATTACGGATAAAATGGATGCCACTTAGGAAAAAGTGGAGCAAGGTCGGCATATCAGTAGTTACAACGTAGCTGAAGAACTGGGAATTGACCACAAAACAGTTGTGGCGCATTTGAAAAAAACTGGATACACAAAAAGCTCGATATTTGGGTACCTCACGAGCTCACTGAAAGAAACCTAATGAACCGTGTACTCATTTGTGATTCTTTATTACGTCGTAATGAAACCGAACCATATTTGAAGAAGCTGATAACTGGTGATGAAAAGTGGATCACGTACGACCAGAACGTACGAAAAAGGTCTTGGTTAAAGACCGGTCAGGCTTCACAGACTGTGGCGACACCCGGATTAACTCGCAACAAAGTTATGCTGTGTGTGTGGTGGGATTCGAAGGGCATTACTCATTATGAGCTTTTACCACCAGGCAGGACCATCGATTCTGAACTCTACTGCGAACAACTGATGAGATTAAAGAAAGAACTTGAGAGAAAGCGGCCGAAATTAATCAACAGAAGGGGTGTGGTTTTTTATCATGGTAACTCTAGGCCTCACACATCTTTAGCCTTTCAGCAAAAATTAAAAGAGCTTGGCTGGAAGGTGTTAATGCATCCGCCGTGTAGTTCTGACCTTGCACCTTTAGATTTCCGCATGTTTCGGTTTCTTCCGTATTCTTTAGGCAGTGTCAGGTTAACATCATGAGAGGACTACCAAAACCAATTGTCGCGGTATTTTGATCAGAAGCCCCAAAATTTCTATAGCAATGGGATCATGTCTCTACCTACAAGATGGCAAAAAGTTATCGAACAAAATGGTACCTACATACTTTAGTTAAATGTGAATAAACTATATTAAAAAATGTTGTGAATTTTCTTAAAAAATGCGAAGAAACTTTTCCCAACCTATTATTATATATAAAGATGTAAACGGTATATATATATTTTCTATATAGAATTTGTTATGTATTGTTTGTTTAATAATGTATTGTTAATAGTACAGCGAAATATACCGGCTGTATCTTTATAATTTTCAAAATTTCCGTAAATAAAACGGTTGTCTGGAAGAGATCGCTTTTAGCGATAAGACCGCCTATTGTACAAATCTGATTTTTGACTGTTTTTCTTAATATCGATTGTGTTTTGGTGTGCAATAATGTATATTCTCTCTCTCTCCCTCTCTTGCTTTGTAATAATATGGTTTTGTTCATTGAAAGCAGTTTAGCAACATCAATAATAATTAATCTTTCTTCAATTTCTAAATGATCCAATATTTCAATTTTTCTTTCCAACCAAACATGTTATCATAACTTCTTTAATTTTTTTCTCGATGTTTTTCAAAAAAATTATAAATTTTTTTCAAATGTCGCTTAAAACAAATAACCTTTAGCCCCTCGATTTATGTCCTCAAATGCGTATTTTATTTGACAAATTCGGGAGAGAGAGTCCTGCGTTATCTATATATTAATACGTGAAGCAAAAACTTTGTATCCCTTTTTACGAAAATTGCGCGGACGGAGGAGTATGAAATTTTCCACACTTATAGAGAATATAGAGAAGAAGTGCACAGTGCTAATATTCTTTTAAATTATGCATTAAAGATACATTAAATCAATAAAGAAAATATTACACACACAACCGCACATAGGTATACATGTATACTCGGTTTATTGTCAAACTTTTGTTATTTTTTAAAGTCTGTGGTCAAATTGAGAATATTGTTTTCCTTAATATTATTTGTCTATAGTGTAGTCTTGGCGAAATCTGTGAATAGAGAAGTATAAATCTTTGACTAGTTACTATCAATTTTGCCATAGTTTTAAGAGATCTCCTAACTTTATCAGTCCTGGCAACTTTAATAAAAAATAGGAATGGTGTGTACACGGCTTTAAGGCGAAAAGTTTCGATCAACACCTTAAGAAATCCTTGATACGGCGCGTATTGTGAGATTGTACCTCGCTCAATGTGCATAGTGCGAGTTTTTTAACGTTTTCGATAGCGTAAAAGTTAACTCAAATTTGTATGGAGTTGGAACAGCGCCCCTAGCGGCAAACGAAGAGAAACTTTTTTTCGGGTCGAACCTCCTAAGTGAAGAGAAGCTATTCTCCATACAAACTCGCACTAAGCGCAGTGGAGTCGTAACCACTGGTGGCTTGTGTTGCAGACACCGTCATCAGCGGCCCAGGTCATCGTGCCCAGGTTCTCGTCGAACCCGTCGCTTTCGACGAAGGGCTCTTCGAGTAAATTAACCCCCAGACACAGCCCACTGAGTTTCTCGCCGGATCTTCTCAGTGGGTCGCGTTTCCGATCCGGTGGTAGATTTTGCGAAGCACTGTTCTTGCTAGGGCCAGTGTTGGCAACGACGTCAGGTTTGAACCCCGTGAGCTATATTAAGAAATATAGTAGAATTATATATTTTTTTTTATAAATACTTCAAATTCGTGAATTTTTCTAAACCTTTTAAAAGGGATTTAGGTGAACATATTTCAAATGTTTTCACGAATGACTTCCACGGTGAAGAAATAAACAACATCGTGTAATGAATTCTTCCTTTTTTCTTCTCTTCTTTCTTTTCTTTTAGGCTCTGTTGTGAAGGGTGCGGCGGCCGTCATCCGAGAATTCAACGCCTTGTGATATCATGGGCGAAGGGTTTATTGAAAAAAAAAACGCATTTTCAATTTTGCTTAACAAACTCCTTTAATATCGTAACATTTACTTATTTATTATAAAAATTATGGCTGTATTTTTCGGAGCGCATTGTCTTTTATTGATAAAAAAAAAACAAAAAAAAAAACAAAGTAATCCTCAATATTTCGAACATCTAAATACGAGTACACAAACTTAAAGGACACATTTGTCTCGCCGCGTGCGACTCTGTTAAGGACTGACCATATGCAGCTCAGTTATCTTTTCTATAACACGGTGTCTTACAACACGGTTCCACTATAACACGGATAAAAATAATCCCAAAGCCGTCTTATAACACGGTACTTCTACAACACGATAACAAGATCTTTGTTTGAAATTATTTAAAAAATTACATTATGCACTATGAACACGGCATATTGTAATAATCGATATTTTATTGCTTATTTTATATGTCTAATAGGTATATAATAGCTATTAATTACCGTGCGGTGCATTCGTATCTTGGGATGCACCGGTGTTCGAATCCCACTTGTGGGTACCAATTTTTCTAATGAAATACGTACTCAACAAATGTTCACTCCGTGTAATAAAAATCAAACCCGCAAAATTATAATTTGCGTAATTACTGCTGGTAGGACCTCTTGTGAGTCCGCACGGCTAGGTACCACCACCCTGTCTATTTCTGCCGTGAAGCAGTAATGCGTTTCGGTTCGAAGGGTGGGGCAGCCGTTGTAACTAAACTGAGACCGTAGAATTTATATATCAAGGTGGGTGGCGCATTTACGTCATAGATTTCTATGGGCTCCAGTAACCACTTAACACCAGGTGGCCTGAGAGCTCATCCATCCATTCAAACAATAAAAAATAATAATAATAAAAGACTTAATTGCGTTTTCCGTGATAAGAAAACAACATGTAAAGCCCTAAATCTTTTTTAAAATTAATATTATAACTCTCTTTTTACTCAATGACAGACAGGTGAGAGATTCTGTCCAAGAAAATATCTTTTTTAAACTGAAGAGTTTTAAAGGTTTTAAATGATAAAGGTTTATCTTTACATAAAAAATAAAATTTAAATAACATGTATCTAACCCTTAAAATTCAAAAAACAAACAAAATTATGGCCGCCTTAATCGTTTTGTTTCTGTTTCACTCGCACGGCCACGCGTCTTTCGTCTTTTTCTCGCACGCGGCAACACATATAAGCGCGAGAGTGACGCAGATCCGATTCTTTTTTGTCAATCCACATTCGATCATAAAAATGTACGTTTTCAAAAACGATTCCACGTTCTGAATATTTAGGGTTCCGCATTCTAAGGTTTTGTGGCATACGAAACTTCAGATTGAGATGATTAAGTTGTGATGTGATATGACGAATGCTTCCATCTTCAACGTTCTAAGTTGACCAGAGGCTGTCCACCATATGCCTATATAGGGTGCTACAGTATTTTGGTCAGAATAGTAAGGAACACAGCGACGGTGAACTGGATCGTACTGTGAGGCACAGAATTGACGCAGGATGGATGAAATGGCGGCAGGTCACGGGCACCATATGTGACTCGCACATCCCTCTTCCCCTAAAAGGGAAGATATATAAGACCTTAATAAGGCCTGCCGTCTTGTATGGATCAGCTTGTTGGACAACGAAAGTGGCGGATGAAAGGCGATTGCATGCAGCAGAGATGCGAATGTTGCGATGGATGTGTGGAGTAACGAGAATGGATAGAATACGGAATGAATATGTTAGAGGAAGTCTGAAAGTGGCACCTGTGACAGAGAAGCTGAGGAGTGCACGTTTGGGATGGTATGGACATGTGATGAGACGGAATGAAAATGAGGTTGTTAAGAGAGTGTTAACTATGAATGTGGAAGGATTTAGAGGAAGAGGTAGACCTAAGAAGAAATGGATGGATTGTGTGAAAGACGATATGGGTAGGAGGGGAGTGAGCGAAGAAATGGTATATGATAGAAGAGTATGGAAGGAGAAAACATGTTGCGCCGACCCCAGGTGACTGGGAGAAGGGCAGGATAATGATGATGATGAGTAAGGAACACAGGTACATAAACAAAGTACAGGTAATCATGGAAAACTAACCTATGAAGTTTCAGTCTTCCCATTGATCTCTATCTTCCCAGATCGCTCATTGCTGAGTATTCATTTCAGATCCTGTAGACTGAATGGTAAGCAGTCGACGTCGCCCTAAACACGTCATTACGGATCCTACCGGTTCATTAACGGTGCTTTTAGGTACCTCAAGCACCGCTCACCGTCCTCGCCGAACCCGTCGCTTGTGATGAAGGGCTCGACGAGTAAATTAACCCACAGACACAGCCCACTGGGTTTCTTACTGGATCTCCTTAGTGAGTCGCTTTAGGCTAACGCTGGGCTATCAGCATAAGTAGGGAAAAAAGGTTCGTTTCAAGTTACGTGCTTATTTTTTATTGACTTCGCTAGCTGGATGCGCCGTAAGCATCACTCTCACCCGCCCTTGAGACATAGAGGGATGTCCGGTAGCAGTAGGTAGAATGGTGATACCTATCCGTGCGGGTCACAATACCACCGGGTACCATAATACACAAGTAAAGAACGCGGGTTTCGTTCGTGGATTTGAATTAATGCTTGCCATATTGAGGAATGACGTCATTTGTGGCCAGACTTAGTGTATTGGTTTGGGATATGAGGCGAACGAACTGCAAGACACTTCGACTTTGAAAGAGTTTTGACGAAATTAGCTTGTGTTCTGCAGAGTTTTATATAGCGCGTCACTTATACAAAACACTAACTTAGTGGTTTTCAAAAGTTCTCTAATGCTGAAATCTTTTTTTTATGGTTGAGGGCTTACTGGTGGCCCGGAGGCCTTTCCAGTTTCACCAGGAGAGGGGGGCGAGCAAGGGCTCAGCCAGAAGGGGCGGGATTTGCTAACAGCTACCCGAGCGCCTCCAAGGGAGACCTAACAACTCAAGAGTAGCTGATTCGCGAATGAGCGGACATATTTTGTTTGTCACTTGTAGCATATAGAAATGCTATTGTGGATTTTTTATGAGGTGACTTAGTCCGATGAGTATTATTAAGTTTTAAAGTATAAGTTGATGTGCGTATGTGCTTATTGTGTTGATTTTGTTTCTGTTCTTTTGTGTAGGTAAACTTAAATTTCTAAATTTATCTTTTGTTCCTTTGTTCACTTTCTACTTATATTAAGTATATGTAATATTATAAAGTATATGTGATTTTGATGGTGGAAACTTGTTTGATTATTGTTTTAGTTATTTTTTTAAATATTATATGTTGCTTTTGTACTGTTGGTTTCCCAAATAAATAAAATATATTTAGTACGGAACCCAATCTAAATGTACAGCTCAATATTAGTACGAGAGTTAATCCCTCAAAGATATAGAATGTTCTTTCAAAAAACGCGGGTGTTCTGATAAAATCATTTTTGTTAAACAACATAAAAAAAACGAAAATAAAAACAAAAAAATTAAAGACATTCTTCTATATTTAAATAATACGCGTCATATTTTTGACAGGAAAACATTCTGATACAGATTATCTTCGTTCTTTTTTAGTTTTTTATTTTTTTTATTATGCTGTGCACATGACGACGAACAGCCGGTCTTTTTAACACGCATTCATTAGCAGCTTAGTATGTTTGTTTGTGCGTAACGGAATTTTCGAACTTAATTTTCACCGACTTCTAAAGTCTGATTAACTTGAAAATTTGCACGCGCATCGATCATTGATGACGATATAATGATTTTATAGTTGCGCTGTAATAACGTGGACAGTATTAGCGATACCGGGCGGAGGTCGATCCTCGGGTGAGAGAGTGCAAGAAGAGTTGTTTGATGGGTAGGACTTTAACAATATTCTTGGGCTCTGCTCCCAAAATCTGCAGTACTGACAGAAAAAAAAGACGTGAAATTAATTGTTACTTCAGCTTGCTATTTTAGCTTAAAATAATTATAATAATACATCAGAAATCAGTTTTATCAGAAATCTCCAAACGCTTGAAGGAAGCTACACGTGATGCTAAGGCTGGCTGGTATTTTGCACAGAGAGTGAGTCTGACCGTCCAACGAGGTTACGCAACTAGTATCTTGGGGACTGTGCCTCCTTCAAGCGCTTTTTCTTCCTACCTAAGCTGATAGCCTTGAGAAGCTATTTCAGCGTAACCTTAATTAGTAGGTGAGCTCACGGGGCTCAAACCTGACGACGTTGCTAGCACGAACCCTAGCAAGAGCCTTGCTTCGCAGAATCTACTACAGGATCGGAAACGCGACCCACTGAGAAGATCCGGCGAGAAACTTCAAGCGCATTGGAAGATTTGTTCTACTGTATGAATTGATTAAAAAATTAAAAATAAAAAAACATTGATAAAATAAGTTGTGTTTTAAGTTTAATTCAGTGAACATAATTTGTATCCTTAGTTCTGAAAAAATAAATTAGTAACTTACAATTAAAAGTTTTTTTTTATTGCTTAGATGAGTGGACGAGCTCACAGCTCACCTGGTGTTAAGTGGTTACTGGAGCCCATGGACATCCACAACGTAAATGCGCCACCCACCTTGAGATATAAGTTCTAAGGTCTCAGAAGAGTTAAATCACAAAAATGTTAAATTATAATATTATTATATGAATACTCTAGATAGGTCGACGCAGAACACAATGCTGTGCTACTCAATCGAAGTCATCAGTTTGATAGATAAGATAATAACACACACATATTAGATACTTGTCTTCCAATCTCTCACTCCACTCAGAGTTTTCCAAGTTTCCTTAGAGTATTAAGCGGTAGGCAGCGGCTTAGCTCTGCCCCTGGCATTGCTGAAGTCCATAGTCGACGGTAACCACTCACCATCAGGTGAGCCGTATGTGCGTCTGCCTACAAAAGCAATAAAAAAAAAGTTTCCTATGAATTCTTAGCGTTTTTTAGCGGGAATGCGAATTTGTATGAACTGGTTTTATTTGTACATTTCAGTTTAAAACGTATGATAACAGTAGTTTATTAACAATTTAGCGTCTGTGCAAGTGCAAGATTGTGGGGAAATGCAAAAAAAGTCGTCAAGCATGGCTCTTCTAAAAAAATCGATCAAAAATACAATTAAACAATCACTATATTACTAAGATGGTATCTAATCATCCCGATTGATTAAAGTCTCAAATTAATCAACTTCATCTCATTTCGTTTCATATCTATTCTCATTAAATATTTAATTAAAGAAGCCACGGATAATTAGACTCTAGTTGCGCGTAATGCGACGGATTTAGTGCGCCATTATATTAATCCACAACCCTGACCTCGACTCGAAGGCTGCAAGCTTATCACAAGCATAAAAACATAAGCCATTTGGCATATTCATAAACTTATATCGGGAATCGTTTTGGAAAACATCGAACAATAACAATCAATAAAAATGTAATTTCAAAATGGCGTCTCGTAAACAAAGAAAATGGCGTTCACAAATGCTTCTTTTTTATTTAACGAAGGAACATCTCGGAATCGTTCGTGATATGTAAATAAGTAACAAGACAAATTATTTTGACAAATAACAATAAAATTTTATCAAAATAAACACAAAAGGACGAAGCACGGTAAGGATTATTTTTGATTATTATTTTATTGGGATTCCGTGTCGGGCGAGCAGGGGGTATATCTTTATGTTGGTGAACGTAAATAAAAAGTATTCATTTAAGAACTGGTTGTATGTTATAACGTCGACTTTACCGATCCGGGTGATCGTTTTAATGTTTTCTAAAGATTTAGTTAAATTATTATCGGAACGCCAGTTGTTTTAAAATTTCTTTAAGAGCTTTCCGAATGCTTTATACGAAGTATCGGCAGTTGGTTCTCAAAGTTTTTAGGCACGTATTAAATTTACCACTATTTACGTACACGACAAGATCCACGGTATATATCATGCATCAGCCCGCAGAGTTTCTCTTCGGATTTTCTCTACTGGAATACTACAGTTTTATTGTAAAACAAGTTTTTTTTATTACTTAGATGGGTGGACGAGCTCACAGCCCACCTGGTGTTAAGTGGTCACTGGAGTCTATAGACATCTACAACGTAAATGCGCCACCCACCTTGAGATATAAGTCCTAAGGTCTCAGTATAGTTACAACAGCTGCCCCATCCTTTTAACCAAAACGCATTACTGCTTCACGGCAGAAATAGGCGGGGTGGTGGTACCTACCCGTGCGGACTCACAAGAGGTCCTACCACCAGTAATAGTAATTCGGAGTTGAATTTTTCGAGATTGTAACGAGTTGGCGCGGCGGAGAGTACGTCAGTGAGGTCCTTGAGTCGCGATGCGATGTGATCATCATCAGCATGCTCATCATCCTGGAAGAGCATTAAAAAAAAAACTTATATCCGGAACCCTTCAGCGATTTTGTTTCATTTTCTCCTATTCATGACAGGTTACAGACAAAATCCGGCCGTTAGTAAAATCGAATAATTCACACGACTACACTTCGGCTCGTCACAAAATCAAATTCGCCATTCACAGAGATACCTCCACGCTTCCTCGTCCTCAACTCAGTCGAAGCCGCTTCCGAAGGTATTTAAAAAAAGATAAGCACACAAAACGACAGTTAATTTACGTCGTCATGTCAATAATAAGTTATTTATTTAACGAATTAATATTCATTGAATTAAATCGAGGTTTATATTGAACTGTTTTAAATTAGCGGGTGGTTAAATTATTCAGGGTTTTCACGTGGGATACTTCGCGTATTGCTATTTTTATTGGCGGTTTTTATTACGAATCATGTGTTTCCAAGTTTCGCTGGAAATCTTGAAACAGTCGAATATAAGAATATGAATGTTACCTTGAGATCTTATATTCTGGATTAGATTGGATCACTCGAGAGCTTCTAATTAACTAACCCATGCATCAGCTCGCTGAGTTTCTTGCCGGGTCTTCTCAGCGGGTCGCGATTCCGATCCGGTAGTAGATTCATTCGCGAAACAGCTGCTCCTGAGTTGTTAGGTCTCTTTCGGAGGCGCTCGGGCAGCTGTTAGCAAATACCACCCCTCTTGGCTGAGCCTTTGCTCGCCCACCTGTCCTGGTGAAACTGGAAAGGCCTCTGGGCCACCAGTAATACTACAATGTTAAAAAAAAGCTTCTAATTGTTCCACTACCCGTACCAGAGAAAGGAATCCTATGACCGTCGTGGCCTTAAGGATAAAGACGGTATAATTGTAACAAGCGCTGCAGCAAGCAAACTAGTGGTAGGACCTCTCGTGAGTCCGCACGGGTAGGTACCACCCCCGCCTGTTTCTGCCTTGAAGCAGTAATGCGCTTCGGTTTGAAGGGTGGGGCAGTCGTTGTAACTATACTTGAGACCTTAGAACTTATATCTCAAGTTGGGTGGCGCATTTACGCTGTAGATATCTATGAGCTCCAGTAACTACTTAACATCAGGTGGGCTATGAGCTCGGTCACCCATCTAAGCAATAAAAAAAAATCACACAGGGATATTCAAAGGCAATTCGCGTTCACAAATGACTTCACGGTGAACTGATACATTTCTGTCATTTAAAATTTTCGTATTTACCCATCGTAGGGCCATTAAGCTACCAGTGACGTATTGTGAGGTACCAGAAACCGGCCAATTTCTATATTCAAGAACATGCTACTATCAACCTATAAGCATCTGCCATTAACCTTAATAAACACGATGAGACGTCCACAAAATTGGTTTTGTCCAAACCCCAATTTACATTGAGCACGCGTGTCATAACAAATATTCGATGCAATCACTGTATTTCGTTCACATTATCAATTATTTAAGGTCCCAGATAAAAAGGACAGATTTATAACAAGCGCTTAATGTTTTAAAAGATGATAACGAAACAAAGTTCCACGAATTTAGTAATAATAAAAAGGTTTTTAAATGTTGTTCGACTTGCGAAGACATTCAGAGACACGACTTATATCTAGCCTCTAGTCCTATACTACACTACTACAGACACAGTCCTCTGTACTGATCCCGAGCTCTTCTCGTACACAAACAGACACAGATCCGACCTACATCTAGCCTCTAGTCCTATACCACACTACTACAGACACAGTCCTCTGCAGCTCTGTACTGATCCCGAGCTCTTCTCGTACACAAACAGACACAGATCCGACCTACATCTAGCCTCTAGTCCTATACTGCACTACTACAGACACAGTCCTCTGCAGCTCTGTACTGATCCCGAGCTCTTCTCGTACACAAACAGACACAGATCCGACCTACATCTAGCCTCTAGTCCTATACTGCACTACTACAGACACAGTCCTCTGCAGCTCTGTACTGATCCCGAGCTCTTCTCGTACACAAACAGACACAGATCCGACCTACATCTAGCCTCTAGTCCTATACTACACTACTACAGACACAGTCCCCTCTGCAGCTCTGTACTGATCCCGAGCTCTTCTCGTACACAAACAGACACAGATCCGACCTACATCTAGTCCTATACTACACTACTACAGACACAGTCCTCTGCAGCTCTGTACTGATCCCGAGCTCTTCTCGTACACAAACAGACACAGATCCGACCTACATCTAGCCTCTAGTCCTATACTACACTACTACAGACACAGTCCTCTGCAGCCCTGTACTGATCCCGAGCTCTTCTCGTACACAAACAGACACAGATCCGACCTACATCTAGTCCTATACTACACTACTACAGACACAGTCCTCTGCAGCTTGTACTGATCCCGAGCTCTTCTCGTACACAAACAGACACAGATCCGACCTACATCTAGCCTCTAGTCCTATACTACACTACTACAGACACAGTCCTCTGCAGCTCTGTACTGATCCCGAGCTCTTCTCGTACACAAACAGACACAGATCCGACCTACATCTAGTCCTATACTACACTACTACAGACACAGTCCTCTGCAGCTCTGTACTGATCCCGAGCTCTTCTCGTACACAAACAGACACAGATCCGACCTACATCTAGCCTCTAGTCCTATACTGCACTACTACAGACACAGTCCTCTGCAGCTCTGTACTGATCCCGAGCTCTTCTCGTACACAAACAGACACAGATCCGACCTACATCTAGCCTCTAGTCCTATACCACACTACTACAGACACAGTCCTCTGCAGCTCTGTACTGATCCCGAGCTCTTCTCGTACACAAACAGACACAGATCCGACCTACATCTAGCCTCTAGTCCTATACTGCACTACTACAGACACAGTCCTCTGCAGCTCTGTACTGATCCCGAGCTCTTCTCGTACACAAACAGACACAGATCCGACCTACATCTAGCCTCTAGTCCTATACTGCACTACTACAGACACAGTCCTCTGCAGCTCTGTACTGATCCCGAGCTCTTCTCGTACACAAACAGACACAGATCCGACCTACATCTAGCCTCTAGTCCTATACCACACTACTACAGACACAGTCCTCTGCAGCTCTGTACTGATCCCGAGCTCTTCTCGTACACAAACAGACACAGATCCGACCTACATCTAGCCTCTAGTCCTATACTGCACTACTACAGACACAGTCCTCTGCAGCTCTGTACTGATCCCGAGCTCTTCTCGTACACAAACAGACACAGATCCGACCTACATCTAGCCTCTAGTCCTATACTGCACTACTACAGACACAGTCCTCTGCAGCTCTGTACTGATCCCGAGCTCTTCTCGTACACAAACAGACACAGATCCGACCTACATCTAGTCCTATACTACACTACTACAGACACAGTCCTCTGCAGCTCTGTACTGATCCGTAGCTCCTGAGAAAACGCGGGAAGCCTTATTTATTATACCTATAAAAAGACATGCGGGTCCCTCATAACTAAGTTTTTAACGTTTTTCCCTCCTATTGTGGTTTGCGGTTGATAAATACTTTGATTATTAATGTCGCTAAGCAGGCGAGTTCAGGCACACCTGATGTTAAACAATGATCGCCTCTTGTGAATATATCAGAATGACAGTCCCGCCGTTCAGATAGGAGCAAGCGACTTCGTTTTGGACCCGATCACTGATTATCACGCTAGGAAGCAGGGGGAAGAGAAACTTAGCTGGAACAATAAGAAAGGTATAGTAAATGACATTTTCCAATCATGGTTCATTCTGGTCTACCCTTAACATTGGTATATTACGTTTAATCTCGCCTGAACCTTCACTTTATTATTTCTCAACATATTTTTTTTTTTTTTTTTTTTTTTTTATTGCTTAGATGGGTGGACGAGCTCACAGCCCACCTGGTGTTAAGTGGTTACTGGAGCCCATAGACATCTACAACGTAAATGCGCCACCCACCTTGAGATATAAGTTCTAAGGTCTCAGTATAGTTACAACGGCTACCCCACCCTTCAAACCGAAACGCATTACTGCTTCACGGCAGAAATAGGCAGGGCGGTGGTACCTACCCGTGCGGACTCACAATAGGTCCTACCACCAGTGATTACGCAAATTATAATTTTGCGGGTTTGATTTTTATTACACGATGTTATTCCTTCACCGTGGAAGTCAATCGTGAACATTTGTTAAGTACGTATTTCATTCGAAAAATTGGTACCCGCCTGCGAGATTCGAACACCGGTGCATCGCAACAACGAATGCACCGGACGTCTTATCCTTTAGGCCACGACGACTTCATTTCGATTACTTATCGTATCGATATATTATATATCTATATCGATATAGTACAATGGATATAATGAACCCGTTATTGAAACGCAGAAGTTATAATTAACTAAATACTCTTTTTTAATTATCCAAAAGACGTTTTAATATTTATTTATTGAAATCTTTAATGTCAGATAGATGCGGATGTGGTCCATCTGATGTTGAATGGCAAAATCGCTCATAGGAATTAGAAATGCCAGGGCCAACAGCTTGGCCTGGTAAATTTCCTCAAACCTCGTTTGAAGGAGACCATGTTATAACGCTTGGAGACATCGTGCCGAGAAGCTCACTCCAGAGCCGGTAGGTATGTGGTGGTAGGATGCGCTCTGCTCCTGTGGTGGTGGTAAAAAGAGAACTCATCTATCTTGTTGTCTGATCTTTTTTTTTTATTGCTTAATTGGGTGGACGAGCTCACAGCTCACCTGATGTTAAGTGGTTACTGGAGCCCATAGACATCTACAACGTAAATGCGCCACCCACCTTGAGACATAAGTTCTAAGGTCTCAGGTATAGGTACAACGGCTGCCGCACCCTTCAAACCGAAACGAATTACTGCTTCATGGCAGAAATAAGCAGGGTGGTGGTACCAACGCGCGCAGACTCTCAAGAGGTCCTTCCACTAAATCTCATACTAACATACGAGAAAATTTCCGTGTAGAGTCGATAAATAGTAGGAATGTTTACGTTTGGAATTACTGTATCCCTGCCTACACCTCAATTGTGAAGATTGAACGTAATATAAAAAAAAAAAAAAAAACGAAAGTACACACGAACTATCGCTGCTAGTTCAACTATTGAAGCAAAAATAAAATGATTCATATCAAAGTGGTTCTGTACTCTATATATTTTTGAAGGACAATGTAAAAAAAAGTTGAAGATTATCAATACCACTGTTGCTTGCTCTGTACAAAAAATTTAGGTGAGACTTCAACAAAATGAAATGGGATATTATGAAATGTTTTTTTTTTTTTTTTTTTATTGCTTAGTTGGGTGGATGAGCTCACAGCCCACCTGGTGTTAAGTGGTTCCTGGAGCCCAAAGAAATCTACAACGTAAATGCGCCACCCACCTTGAGATATAAGTTCTAAGGTCTCAAGTATAGGTACAACGGCTGCCGCACCCTTCAAACCGAAACGCATTACTACTTCATGGCAGAAATAGGCGGGGTGGTGGTACCTACCCATGCGGACTCACAAGAGGTCCTACCACCAGTAATAGTGATTTTGTTACTACAAATCATTGTGTTGAATGAAAAAATTAAGCGTCTTCAAAGTTCCCCAATAACATAATATAAGTTGGCGTTGTACCCTAAGCGCTGTGAATCAGCATCGAACCTTGGTCCCTAAATAGATAACCGCCTATTATGACAAACGGGTACAAAAAAAACAATGTCACTGGAGGAAACGTTAGGGTTATAACGCATTGAGTTAAGATTAGCGTTTCTTTGTATCAGTGTAGCCAGAATCGTAACTATTGATGTCTGAAGAAACAACACGCGATATTCGTACGATGTGACAGATTAATGGTTATGATAGAGTATTTTTTTTTGTTTTTTTTTTGGGTATGAGGCCGAAACACCTAGGTGTCCGCGCCTAGGGGGCACGCGTGACGACCGCCGGTCCAGCGTCTCGAGGCGGAGGGTGATGGGAAGGTTCTACTCCTCACTAAACTCTTCACTTTTCCCCCTTTCCCTCCATGCGCGGTTCGGACGTGGGTAAAAAAAAGGGGGCACGCGGGTTAAGTGGGACTTGACGGTCTAACGCTTACGTATCAATCTAAATCAGGGTTTGGGTATATGGGTGGATTTTAGACGGAGACTATCTCAGTGTTTTGGACTGTATGTTAAATGGGTTCTCCGAGAGAACATCGCTTGAGAAAATCGCTTTTATTTGTATTGTATTTTTACCACTGACTGCCACAGGAGCAGATCCACTTTAGATGAGCTTAGTATTCCACGATTTAAGAATTAGGGCTTTGCTTGAACGAGGCCCGCGCTTTCTACAGTCTAAGGTACCCTCGGAACTTTACGAAATTGCGAGGACTTTGCTTATAAATAAAGAAAGTTTTTCACGACGCATAGATGTTAAGATATTGCTTAACTTTTATTGCCGGCTTTAAGCACGGCGAACGAATCAAGAAATTCCGTAACGAAAATAAAATCTAACACCCCCCACTCCGCCTACCATGTAGCTCGCGTTCAACATATTCACACGTTGCGCTTATGTAGTGTTTGTGAATAAGCGCGCAGCGTGACGTCGCACTGCATGCGCATCGTGTAAATTCTGCCCATCTCTCTCTCGCGCGGTCTAGCTTATGAGTGCGAAGGGGACAGTGAATGTTTTGCTTTTAATAATGTTTATAAAAATAGCGTGGTCTTATTTAATTATTGTTTTAATATAAAATTTTTATTGTCTAATTATAATTGTATAAGTTGATAAAACATACTATGCAATAGTTTTACCGCGGTAGTCCCCAAGTGCCCACATGTTTTTTTTTTGTTTTTTTTTTTACCACGTACCACAGGAAAGTATCATTGAGTCACGGCTAAAACTAACAGGATAGTGAAATATATACTAACAAGACGTTCTACCATCAGAAAATTACTCTTACTTACAACAGTTTTTATCAGCAAATTTCTGAATCGCTACATACCCTGCTAGCGCTCATCACTGAAACCGCTTCGTGTTCAGAGACGGACTATAAATCAGCAAGATAGCGATTCAAAGGGCGACCGAACAAAAGTTAGGCTTCAAACTTTGGCAGTTAAGGCGCAGTCAAAGGCGACAGAAAATAGTTTCAACTAAGGAGGTTTAGGAAAAATGAGTCATGGTACATAGTATTTGGATGACTGTGTAATTTACGTATAGAATAGTGCATGGATTTCTTAGTTAGCCCACTGAGTTTCTTGTCGGATCTTCACAGTGGGTCACGTTTCCGATCCGGTGGTAGATTCTGCGAAGCACTGCTCATGCTAGGGCTAGTGTTAGTAATGTCCTCCAGTTTGAGCTCTGAGAGCTCATCTACTCGTTACATTACGCTGGCATAGCCTCTCAAAGCTACCAGCTTAGGAAGGAAACAAATATAAATAAACAATAATGAAAGAAACTTAAATGCCAAGAAATAAGTATTTTCAAAGAACATTTTGGCTAGGTTCGGAGGAGACTTATGAGTAGAAGTATATGTCTGTGGGTTGAAAAATAAAAAAGATGCTTGCAACTCACAGTCTAACGCATGGTTTCCGGACCTTAGAGATGGCGCAATTTGAAGTTATCACCGATCTATAGACGGTATTTCAAAGTAACGTAGCGTTAGATATACAAACAGGAATCAGGCAAGATAGAGGTACTTATCCCTGCGGGTTTGCAATATGTTATACCTCTAAATGCGACCACTGTATGCTACTATAGTACTCGGAGGGAATTGCTCATTCTCGGCTGAATCCTTTAGACCGTGCGTCTTTTCTGCTTCTAAATGGCTATTTCAGTCCTGTTGTCCCACTCTTCCAAGAAGATTCCCATTGTTGCCTCCCATTTTCATTCCCAAGCAGATTCCCATTGTTGTTCCCAATTTCGGGAGCGACTTCGGGACACCAAGGTATTTGCTTACGAAATGGATTTGACCACAAGCCTCGTTTGAAGAATGTCCTTCTTCTCCTTCTGTCATAGTCCTCGGGAAACACCGTGGAGAGCAGCTCATTTCTAAGCCGGATGGTACGTGGCAAAAAAGATCTCTGGAAACGAACTATGGATGAACGCAGTAACTCCAGGTAGTATGGATTAACTTTGCTCCGCTGGCAGGCGGTGCGATGGTAAAAACGAGATGATGGGATCATCTCAAACACTTCCTCAGGGTACTCAGAGAATTTTATTAAAATCAAATACAAATAATCTTCGCCTTAAACAAACAATGTTAAGACATTCCATTGTTTGGAATGCGTTCTATGCGTTCGGAGATACCTTTATTAATGACTTCAGAAATACATTTTAGCGTTTAACATTTTCATAGGGATCCAAGTTTTAGCTTCATCTAGGACTGAGACGATTGTTGTGGTGAAGCAAGCACACTACACGACAGGCAAGTTAGCGACAGACACGAGAAATGGCCACTGAGTCCTGAGCAAGAAAACATGATCTTCGATAAGTATATCTTCTGCTCTGCAGGCGAAGTATATTAGTCCTGATCCTCCTTTTTGCGTCGCTCTCGTCATTATTGAGGATTGTAGCTCCTCCACTGCATCATGCTCTCATATACAATTGTACTCTATCTGCTGCGATCCTTGGCCTCCTGGAGGGCATCGTGGAGCTTGATGTCCAGACAAGACCGAATTTGGTCCGACCATCTCGTGGGGCTGCGTCCTCTGGGACGTTTGCCCTCTATCCCGCCCGTCAGCTGCTCAAGATTATGACCCTTCTTTCGGGCAATGTGTCCAAAGAAGTCCATTACTCTACGAATGCATATTGTGGAGAGTCTAGTTTTAACATTAAACTCCTTTAGGATTGAGGCATTGGTGCGAAAGGTAGTGGTCCTGATAAATATGGCAAATAGTATGGGGCAATCATAACAGAACCAATCGCATATGAGGTTTATAATCCCATCATCGCTTTCCACTATTTATAGTAGCCACGGGTTAGGGCCTACGCGTATGGGTAACGCCAATTCGTGATTTTCAGGTGGTAAATGCCTTCCAGTTTGGGGGGTGGGATAGTGATTACTTAACCAATCTCTCAAGGTGAATGTGAATATGGATGTTGAGATGTCGCACACAAAAGCCACTGATTGATTTTTCTGAAGATACGGTTGTAATAACTATCTCTGTTCGGTAATTTCTAGGCCTGTCTTTGAAAGCAACCTCGTAAGCACAGTTTGTAATGTTGTTTAACGCGCTTCATTGAGCATCTCCTCTATCTATATATCTATGTATCAAATTCCTTATCAAACAAATTTTCAGTAATTTGAAGACGTTTTTTCAAAAAAAAAAAAACCACGTTCCATCCGGCTTTAGAATGAGCTCCCCTCCACGGTGTTTCCCGAGCGCTATGACATGTCCTTCTTCAAACGAGGCTTGTGGAGAGTATTAAGCGGTAGGCAGCGGCCTGGTTCTGCCCCTGGCTTTGCTGAAGTCCATGGGCGACGGTAACCACTCACCATCAGGTGGGCCGTATACTCGTCTGCCTCCGAGGGCAATCTATACTAATATTATAAAGAGGAAAGATTTGTTTGTTTGTTTGTTTCGAATAGGCTCCGAAACTACTGGACCGATTTGAAAAATTCTTTTTCCATTAGAAGCCGACATTGTCCCTGATGAACATAGGCTACTTTTTTTTTTAATTTTTTTTATTTTATTTTTTTGATTTCATGTGTGTTTTAATGTTTCCGAAGCGAAGCGAGGGCGGGTCGCTAGTAAAAAATAAAGCCGTTCGACGCTCTAATTAAATTATTTTTATTGTTTGTTTATTAGTATTCATGTTTAGTAACGATAATGAAATTTGTTTTTGTTTATTGATACGTTAAGAACAGTCTTCGATTGCTACCAAAATCCGTATAGGCTCTGAGAAACGCTTAAGTGACGTTATGTGTCTTCACGAATCTGGTATTTTCTTCTGATCTGTCAGCTCAAACACGATTGAATGTTTATAGTTAATGTAAAAATAAACAAGAACGGTCGCGATCTCACACTAGCTTATAACAGTTATGAGTTGGGCACTCTAAATGTTATTGACACTGTACTGCCAGTCGAGTAACTACTTGTATGAAAAGTACAATAACGCACAAAAGTGTTTTGTATTAATCTATACTAATATTATAAAGAGGAAAGATTTGTTTGTTTGTTTGTTTATATTGAATAGGCTCCGAAACTACTGAACCGATTTGAAACCGAAATTGTTTCACTGTTTGGAAGCTACACTATTCCCGATTGACATAGGTTAGAATCTTTTTTGAACTCTTCTGAAAACTCCAATAATGGAACCCAAGGTGTAAAAAAATTACCTAAAATATTGTTTACATCGCGTACCCTGCGAAAACTATTGATGATAGAATAAAATAATGTACTACGTTTTCGTAGAACACACTATTATATACAAAAACTACTATAGTTATGCCGCAATAAGTGTTCTTTTATTTAAAAAAATAAAACAATGTCATAAATCGTTGAAATCTTTGTTTAAAACCCGAGCGGAGCCGGAGCGGGCCGCTTGTATTTAATAAACTTTGATCGATGATGAATGAACTTTGATGAATAAACTGACGATCGCTGGAGCAGACGGGTTCTCGAGTGGAGATCGCGCAGCGAAAGACGTAACGCGGAACGCCCCCTGGCTAGGTGGTGCGATGACCTCCGAACGGTGGTCGGCAAGAAGTGAATGAGAAGAGCCGTAGAAGAGCCGGGCTCAATGGTGTGGATTGGGAGAGACCTATGTCCAGCAGTGGACGACTGTGGGCTGTTGATGAATGAAGAATGATGAATTTAATAAACTATAATGTTGACACCTTGCAATCTTTAACGTTATCAATTTAATTTTTTTACAGCGCTAACATTCAGTCATGGCATTCTAATAGCATAATGGCGAAATTTGAGTACCAACCATCTTTTTTGATGACGCGTTGGTTATAGCAAACCAAATAATAAAAACGTTACAGTTTTAAAGGCATATCTTTCCCAATTCGTGGAAACGTATGCTAGATCAGACACGCAAGCGACGCATATATTTGATGCGTTAATGTGATTGTTTACTTTTGTAAAATGAATATATAAATAAACGAAGCGAAAGCGCGCCATCTAGTGGATGCGAGCCGGGTGGTGTGCTTCGGTAAAGTCGAGGTGTCATCGCTCGGGTTGAATCAAAGCACATTCGTTGTCTGACTTAAGAAGAGAGAAGACGTCTCGGAACTGTTATCTTTTCGTGCTGCGCAATGTCTTTGCACGTTTACCCACTATGTCAAAATCCCCTAAGGGAATCCCCTTATCGTGACTAATCTGTAGTTTTCTCACTGATTCTCTACACCAATTTTTTGCCTGATGGAGAGTCACGTTGCCGGTATTTCCATCAGCCACCTCACATACTTGGACCGTTGCTTTGGCCAACCGCTTAGCCCTTTGGATTTCTATCATGCCCGTATTTTTTTTTGCCTAGATGTGTAGACGAGCTCACAGCCCACCTGGTGTTAAGTGATTACTGGAGCCCATAGACATCTACAACGGCAGTGCGCCACCCATCTTGAGATATAAGTTCTAAGGTCTCAGTATAGTTACAACGGCTGCCCCACCCTTCAAACCGAAACGCATTACTGATTCACGGCAGAAATAGGCGGGGTGGTGGTGCCTACCCGTGCGGGCTCACAAGAGGTCCTACCAGTAATTACGCAAATTATAATTTCGCGGGGTTTGATTTTTATTACACGATGTTATTCCTTCACTGTGGAAGTCAATCATGAACATTTCATTTTGTGGAGTACGTATTTCATTAGAAAAATTGTAACTATGAACCTTGTCAGGTCATCAAGGTGTTTGCGAACTAAGCGACTGAAATATTCCGGGACACAATGAAGACGCATCCCAGCCGATTTTCATTGTCACTGTATTAAAATTCGTTAGACGGAAGGCAAAAAAAAAAAAAAATTTTTTTTAGCACCTTTGCCTTTATCTGTACAATAGTCTCACGCACAAATAAACGCGTAGGCATAGAGGGCATCATCTCGTTATATTGAAAAAATATTTCTTATTCAAACAACACTTATTATTGGATGAGCTGTCACGGTGTGAGACTGCGCGGGGGGGGGGGAGGTGGTCTCAGGAGACCATACCATGAAGATTACGTATTATAGCCAGTGCGTGCTATTTACCTGGTTCCTGTTACTGGATGCGTTTGACGATGCATAAGTTTGTCTAATGCTTCACTTATTTGTAATTCACAATCTACATTCAGATACTTAAATACACGGTTGAATGATAAGTCATCCAGTGACCGCGAAAAAAGTGAAGTTTTAGAAGTGCCACGATCTGTAAAATAAAAAAAGACCCCATTACATATTATTATGCATGTTTAAAATGTAAAAAATACTTTAATAATTAAAACTTGTTTTACGGTTTCATTAATGTTTTATATTATTTTCGACGACGAATACTCAGTCATCCGTTACCACGGAAACCGTAAAGTATATGAAAATTCGAACAAAAATAATACAATAAAAATAATAAAAAACAATAAACGAAACCGAACGTAAAACTAGTATTAAACGCGTCATGTTTTGCGAAAATCGGTGTGGTTTTTTTTTAAATCCTCCAGTGAGTCCGCGTGAGCAGCTAATATCATCCTCTCAATTCTTACGGTGAAGTTGTAGGCGTGACAGTCGCTAAACAATTAAGACGTGATTTCGACGAGTTTCGTTAGCCATTGAATACCATTTGGACTGTGAGATCGTCTGTCGATGAGCTCCAATGAGAATGTTGTGCGCTAATTCTTACGGCTACGATCTTCACCGCTTTCCCGAGCTTTTAAACAGCCTTAGGTACTTTGTAGACTTGACTACCGATAGTTAATTTGTGCAGTTTTTACTAAATAAGGCTGCGACTGCTGTACGGTCGGGTTTTTATTTAAATGTCATGTATGCCATTCGTAACTGTTATTTTAGCGTTAGTTTTGTTTTCATTCGCCTATTCTTGGCTGGTTAATTATGTTTTTTAGTGAGTGGTTATCGTTGAACATCTGGTATGCAAGTGGCTAAATTAACCCACAGACACAGCCCACTGAGTTTCTCGCCGGACCTTCTCAGTGGGTCGCGTTTCCGATGCGATGGTAGATTCTACGAAGCGCGGCTCTTGCTTGGGTTCGTGTTAGCCACATCGTCAGGTTTGAGCCCCGTGAGCTCACCTACTAGCCCGGTGACGCTGATATGGTTTCTCTAGACCATCAGCTATCGACGTTATTCCTTCACCGTGGAAGTCAATCGTGAACATTTGAACCTTTAATTCAAAGGTGTTCATAGATATCAGTAATACAACTGGTCAGTCGAACTGTTCACTCATCGTTCTGTTTCTAGGGTACATAGTCTAATCGCTTGAGGATAGGAATCTTGCCACAGACCAATCTAAGCCAGTAAACAATAAAGTCGATTTTCATATAAAGTTTTTTTTCCTACCTAATCTTGCTTGAGAGCCTTGAGAGGCTATTTGAGCGTAACCTTAACGTCCTTAACTAGTAGGTGAGCTCACGGGTGCTTAGGTGAGCTCACTTGCTAGCAAGAGCCATGCTTCGCAGAATCTACTACCGGATCGGAAACGCGACCCACTGAAAAGGTCCGGCGAATATTGAGTAATTTACAATTAAAAACAATTTTACAATTTCGTCTTACATTTTTTAAATTTTGTTTTACACTAATTCGATTACGCAGTGTTCGTTGTGGTCATGGAAGACAGAATATTGAAATTCGGTAAAAATACTTTTAATGATATCTCGGGATAGTCTTAAACTTACATTTTAGCTGTTTATTGTTATGTATTTATTAAACTTATTGGTATTTCGATGCCGCTATGACGGAAAATTTCCTTGGAGTGCCGGCAGTTTTACCAAGCTACCTACATCATCAATTTTCATCATCTCTGGGAGCGCTTAGATGAACACGCAAACTTATTTCGTTGAATATTTTTAACAAACATAGTCGTTCTCATTGATTCGACTCGGCCGGTCATAATTCACGTAGCCTCAAACGTCTATAGATCATAAACATCTTTGGGGTCTTTCAAAGGAATCACAAAAAGTCACCTTCTCATGACGCATACCATTATGTTTGTCTCCTTCGTTCTCACGTAATTAGTCGCGCGAGAAAAGGACAGACGACAAATCATATTGTGACCCGCAAGTAAAGCTCTTGCTTCAGTATCGTTCGAAGCTTTTAGGGGTGCGGATGCGTACGAAATTTCAATTCTCAAGTGTAATTTTCGATGAATCAATAGTAAATGTTTGATTTGTGATTTATTTTATTCGTAAAGCAACGTGTTTTGTGAAGTGTTTAAAAATATTTATATTTTTACTTCATTTTCGTTTGAACATTGGAATGTATCGATTATAAGGTTAGTATTTTATTTGTGTATTTTATTAATTCTTTTTAATGTTTTTCAAGTGCTTTTAACTCTGATATCATAAATTGATTTTTGCCAATATTTTTTATTGAGGTTAGAAATTTTAAATTGATTCAAAGATTTTTGCGTGATTCGATCGTACATAGAACTTGAACATTTTATTTCGGTAGATCATCATCGCTCTTGGATATGATTAGAATCATATTTCGGCTACAACAATCTCGTGTTATATCGGTTTTCCTTATTGGGCCAGCCAAGTTATCTGATGAATCGATAAACGTAAAATATTACACAGGCAAAGTCAAAGGGTAAAGGCATTTTGAATGAAACTTGTGTGCTACGTAAATATTACACGATTTTTATGGTTGTAACTCATATTTGTACAAGTCCTTCTCTTTTTAACCCACTTCAAAAAAGGAGGAGGTTCTCAATTCGACTGTATATAAACAGTGAAATAATTTTTCAAATCGGTTCAGTAGTTCCGGAGCCTATTCAACACAAACAAACAAACAAATCTTTCCTCTTTATAATTATAATATTAAGTATAGACTAGCCGTACTCGCCCGCTTCGCTGGGCATTTAAAATTAACATTATTATTTATTGTCATTATTATTAGGGAGTCCAACACTCATATAAATATTGGCCTATCCATTAAGTACATGTATTTTCTACATGGATACCAAGTTTCAAGTCAATCGGATGCATAGTTCAGTAGTTATAACAAATTTTTTTTGTTGTGTGGACGAAGCTCACAGCCCTCCTGGTGTTAAGTGGTTACTGGAGCCCATAGACATTTACAACGTAAATGCGCCACCCACCTTGAGGTATAAGTTCTAAGGTCTCAGTATAGTTACAACGGCTGCCCCACCCTTCAAACCGAAATGCATTACTGCTTCACGGCAGAAATAGGCAAGGCAGTGGTACCTACCCGCGCGGACTCACGAGACGTCCTATCACCAGTAAAGATCCTACCACCAGTCAAATCAATAAAATAAAAAAATATGTAAAATGGGTACCTCAATATTTGACTGATCCGCAGAAAGAAACGCGTGTTGAAACTTGTGTTGCCTTGTTGAATCGATACAGAAATGAAGAAATATTGGATCGAATTGTGACATGTGATGAAAAGTGGATTCTTTACGATAACCGTAAGCGAAAAATGCAATGGCTGACCCCAGGTCAAACGCCGCAACAGTGTCTTAAAGCAAAGCTTACCAATAAAAAGGTAATAGTAGCTGTTTGGTGGTCTCAGCATGGTGCTTTTCACTATCACTTTCTCCAATCTGGTCAAACAATAAAGGCAACAATGTCTACTGTGCCGAACTCCGAATGATAGCAAAACTTGCACTGAAACAGCCCCGACTCATAAATCGATCTCCACCATTATTGCTCTATGATAACGCGAGACCTCATACAGCACGAGAAACTATTTTAACTGTACAGGAACTGCAATTAAAAACCATTCGTCACCCTCCCGCCGTATTCGCCAGACCTTGCTCCAACGGACTACAATTTTTTTCGTGATTTGGACAATTTTCTACGTGATAAAAACTTTTCTTCCCAGGAGTCAGTACAAAATGCTTTCACACAGTTTGTAGAATCTAGATCACCAGAGTTCTATCACAAAGGCATAAATGACCTTCCTATTAGATGACAGCAATGTATAGATAGTAACGGTAGATATTTTGATTAAATAAATCGTCTTTTCGCATTAAAAGTGTACAATTTCCTAAAATAATCGAAATTGAGTTAATATGCGGAATCATTTGCTATTACCAGTATTTTTCTCATAAATACTGTCAAAAGAGCGTAGTATAGTTTTATTTTATTTTTTGTTTACCTATGTTTTGACTACTATTAACAAAATTAATACATAATTTTGTCTTACTTTAAAAGACAGATAATATAACTGGTAAAAAATAAAAAATAAATGTTGCAAAGATGATTAATATTAAAAATATCACATGTTAAACCTTTAAAACACTCCTGTAAAATTAGTATGTTTTGAGATTATACACTTTTAATGCGAGAAGACGAAATATGTTAAATGGTAGGCAGCGGTTTGGCTCTGCCCCTGACATTGCTGACGCCCATGAGTGACGGTGACCACTTACCATCAGGTGGGCGGTATGTTCGTCTGCCTGCAAAGGCAATAAAAATAAATGAAAAAAAAACGAATTTCAAATTTTCAATACAAATCGGCAATTTCATACTTTAACCCGTAATATATCCAGTCTTCAAATATTACTAGAGCATGACACAGCTGTAGTTTGGTCTGAAAGTTTTTGAAAAAAGTCCGTAATAAGTCGCGTAGGTGTATATTCTGTGAGATTTTCCTCAACCAGCCACACAAGTCGTGTATATCTCAATCTATCTAGGTTCCAAAAAAAACTATATTCACAGCGAACACGGATCACACATTCTTACAAGGCATTATTGATAATATTAACGTATAAATTTGTCGCCAAAAACCAGTTTCATATCATTAGAAACCAATAAATATGTATTTATTGTCGAGAAACAAATTTGTCTCTTGTATTTATTACGTACGGATGTGAATTTTAAATAAATTCGGTATTTACACGATATATTCAAGAATTTAGGGTAGACCATAAAATTAGTGATTAGTAGGCACCCAGCTCGCCTATTTCTACCGTGAAGCAGTAATGCGTTTCGGTTTGAAGGGTGGGGCAGCCGTTGTGACTATACTGAGGCCTTAGAACTTATATCTCAAGGTGGGTGGCGCATTTACTTTGTACATGTCTATGGGCCCCGGTAACCGCTTAGCACCAGGTGGGCTGTGAGCTCGTCCACCCAGGTAAGCAATAAAAAAAAGCGAAGTTGACACTTTTTCGTTTGGTATTAAAATAAAAAATAAAATTAGAAGCTAGCGACCCTCCCTCGCTTCGCTTCGAGACCTGTAATTTATTTATTGATCATGAAAATACGATGACAGATGTTTTACCTACTTACTTGACACATATCGTTATATTTTGGGTAATTCACACTTTATAGATTAAATGTGTTATTCTGGTGTGTAAGCTATATTATTGTAATGTTTCATCAGAATTCATTCAGTAGATTTTGCGTGAAAGAGTAACAAATATACATTCTTACAAACTTTCGCGTTTTTAATATTAGTAGGATGAATTATGGCTATTTACGGATACTACACTTTCGATTCTCGTGATGACAACTTAGAGACGATTCCAGATGTTGCTTCGCTTCAGAAGTGGTGTTTTTTTTAAGTATATCATTGAAAGATTACTGGTGGCCCGGAGGCCTTTCCAGTTTCACCAGGACAGGTGGGCGAGCAAAGGCTCAGCCAGGAGGGGTGGGATTTGCTAACAGCTGCCCGAGCGCTTGCGAAGGAGACCTAAACCCTCAAAAGCAATTGCTTCGCGCATGAATCTACTACCGGATCGGAATCGCGACCCGCTGAGAAGATCCGGCGAGAAACTCAGCGGGCTGATGCAAGGGTTAGGAAGTGGATAGTCTTGAGGTACCAGCGCAGACTCAGCCGCTTTCAGATCCCTCGTGCACGCACATAATATAAACAATGGGTATATGAAGTCGTGTGATCGGACCACTAAACAATGGGTATGATTTTCGGGAACAAATCGCGGCCTGCCCCGCTGAATTGGAAGCGTGACACCGCCTAAACGGGTCAGGAGTCACGACGATACGAAAAAAGAGCTTTTGTAGAGACAACCAAGCGAAGCTTCATCCAATTGACAGCTTCTCACGGTTATTTTTTTATTATCTAAGCTTGTACCTTTATTGTTATGAGTACTTGATTTGTGACGCCCCATGTGGCGGTGATTTCGGGAGCCCATGGTCATCATAAAATGAATATCGGCTCGCCTCGCTGAAATAAGTTAAGATTACCAGTTTATAAAGCCCCATTAGTCGAAATTCGACTAAAATTCTTTGAAATTATAAGTTTAAACATTATTAAGTTTCTATAGTCAAATACTTCTTTAATCACAGATTTCGCCTCTATATAGAAGTATAGACAAACAATATTAATCTATTCTGTTTGACCAAGACTACACTATAGACAAATAATATTAATCTATTCTCTATTTGACCACAGACTTTAAACAATAACAAAAGTTTGACAATAAACAAAGAGTATATAAATATGTGTGTGTGTCAAATATATGGTAGTGTGTGTAATGTTGTCTTTATTGATTTAATGTACATCTTTTTTATGCATAGTTAAAAATAATATTAACATTCTGCACTCCATCTTCCATCTCTATATACTCTATAAGTGTGGGAAATTTCATGCACGCAATTTTCTTAAAAAGGGGTACCAAAATTTTTGCTTCACGTATTGATTTATAAAGATAAGATAAACTCGAGACATAAGTTATGGCTCTGCGTCCTATGACCCGTTCTCCGGTCTGCAACTATAAAAAGAGGCTGTTTGCATCAAGAAGTTTGACAACTGGAGCGAGCCGCTGTCGTTTGATGAAGAATACCTAAGATGGCAGCTCTGTGAGATTCAAAATTTCGCCCTTAATTCCTCGAGGAGCCTCACAAAAACCCATGGTTCAACTAATGACTGAGGAATGCTTTTGTTCCACAGGTATTCGTTCTTAGAACTGGCGACGTTCTACAATTACTCCGTTTTGCTCCGAACTTAATTGTTCATATGTTTTTGTACATCCGACAATTTCATTAAGCACGTCTTATGTGAAATTTCGTCTTTCCGACAGCGCGAAAATTCTCGGAGCCTCCGAGCACGGCTAGTGCGAACTTTGTGTTCACAGAACACCGGGATACTCAGATGATTATAGTGGCCTAAAGGATAAGACGTCCGGTACATTCGTATCTAGCGATGCACTGGTGTTCGAATCCCGCAGGCGGGTGCCAATTTTTCTAATGAAATACACGTACTCAACAAATGTTCACGATTGACTTCCACGGTGAAGGAATAACATCGTGTAGTAAAAATTAAAATCGCATAATTATAATTTGCATTATTACTGATGGTAGGACGTCTTGTGAGTCCGCGCGGGTAGGTACCACCGCCCTGCCTATTTCTGCCGTGAAGCAGTTTCGGTTTGAAGGGTGGGGCAGCCGTTGTAGCTATACTGAGACCTTACAACTTATATCTCAAGCTGGGTGGCGGCATTTACATTGTAGATGTCTTTGGGCTCCGGTAACTATTTAACACCCGGTGGGCCGTGAGCTCGTCCACCCTTCTTAATCCATATATATCTTTTGTCCTTTGATACCCATTGCTGGGCGTTGGTCTCCTATTTTTATACCATAACGTTAGTTCGCCTGCTATTCTCATCCACGTCCAGCCGTCTTGACTATGACATCAGTCCACTGGGCCATAGGTCTTACGACTCCTCGACGATCTAATCTTAGCCAGCACTCTTTTAGTCTTAATCCATAATAACAGATTACTCCACTCAATCCATTTTTTCCCCTACCTATACTGATAGCCTTGCGAGGCTATTTCAGCGTTGCCCTAGCGTGTGGGTGAGCTCACGGGGCTCAAACCGGATGTGTTGCTAGCACTGGCCCTAGTAAGAGCAATGCTTCGTAGAATCTACCACCGGATGGGAACGCGACCCACTGAGAAGATCCGGCGAGAAACTCAGTGGGTTAATTTAAGTAATAAAGTAAGTACTCGTCAAGCCCTTCGGCGCAAGCGGCGGGTTCGGCGAGGACGGTGACCGGTGTTTGAGGGTCTTAAAGCACCATTAATGCATCGGGAGGACCCGTAATGACGTGTTTAGGGCCTCAATCCATAGCAACATACTATAGCATTGGAAGGCAGCAAACAGTTATATGCCTTATTTTTTTTACTGCCCTTGTAGGCAGACGAGCATATGGCCCACCTGATGGTAAGTGGCTATCGTCGCTCATGGACTTCAGCAATGCCAGAGCCAGAGCCAAGCCGCTGCTTACCGGAATTATTTGATAATAATTTTGTAGCCACGGTAGTACAACACAAGATATTTGACAAATGCCTGAATCTCGCTTACGACAATACAAAAAAATGGAAAATTAGGGAGAGTTTAAATTCATGAAATCGTTACTTTTTACGGTCACAAAATTGAAAACGATCCAAAGAGTCCTTGCAAGGGCCAACGTGCCCCTAGTTAATAGTTCACGACACGACACAATACGAGTACGTTCGAGCCGTAATGTCAAGAATAACAAGACGCCGGCAGTTTCGGATTACGCAGCTCATTCGTTTAGGATTAATATACTGCTTTTACTGGGGGAGACTGGGCGAATTCTGTTGCACAAGCTCTAGTGTAACAACCTCGACGTTGTTTTTTTCCTTCCTATGCTGATAGCGTTGAGAGGCTATTTCTTTTTTTTTTTTTTTTATTGCTTAGGTGGATGGACGAGCTCACAGCCCATCTGGTGTTAAGTGGTTACTGGAGCCCATAGACATCTAGAACGTAAATGCGCCACCCACCTCGAGATATAAGTTCTAAGATCTCAGTATACTTACAACGGCTACCCCACCCTTCGTACCGAAACGCATTACTGCTTCACGGCAGAAATAGGCGGGGTGGTGGTACCTACCCGTGCGGACTCCCAAGAGGTCCTACCACCAGTGATTTCAGCTTCTCCTTGACCTGTAGGTGAGCTCACGGGGCTCAAACCGAATGTGTTGCTAACACTAGCCCTAGCAAGAGCAGTGCTTCGCAGAATCTACCACCGGATCGGAAACGCGACCAACTAAGAAAATCCGGCGAGAAACTCAGTAGGCTGTGTCTGTGGGCTAATTCACTCGTGGAGCCCTTCGTCGCAGGTGACGGGTTCGGCGAGGACGGTGACCGGTGCCTTTTGTACCTAATATCACCGTTAATGGATCGGTTATACTATGTGGTATTATATTATAACGTAGTCTGAAAGCGGCCTAAGAGCTTTCTGCTCGTGTCTCATATTCCGTTTGGGTGACCTCATATATTCAAATCATAGCGTTAAGACACGGATATATAATTGAGTCGCCCGGGCGATTGTCCCGCCTGATTCTAGTTTTCGTCTCTTTCCGAGGAAATAGAGACGTCCTACACAGAACCGGTTGCCGGGAATCGAACCCGGAGACTGATAACATCGGACCGAGTTGGGCATTCGAAAAATTCTTTACTCAGATATCGGGTACGGTCAGCAGGAGAAACAATAATTTTTTTTCTTTTTCTTATAGTGTATATGATAGACCCGTGATGTCCATGATCCATAGACGTCCAGTACCCATCCAAGCCGCTGACTATCGGAAATACTATGCATTCAAATCCACATTCATAAGGCCGTAATTAACCATTTAAAATCACATTTTCACTGGTGGTAGTTCGTCTTCTGAATTCGAACGGGTAGGTACCACCGCCCCGCCTATTTCTGCCGAGAAGCAGTCACGTGTTTGTGTTAGGAATAAAATTGAGTCTTCGAACTCATGATTCAAGACGAGCGTGGGACAAAATGATGTTCTTTTATTTATTTATTGCTTAGTTGGGTGGACGAGCTCATGGCCTACCTGGTGGAGCACATAGACATAGACAACGTAAATGCCTTGCCCCGCCCTTCAAACAATTACTGCTTCACGGCTGAAATAGGCAGAGCGGTGGTACCTACCCGTGCGGACTCAGAAGATGTCCTACCACCAGTAATTACGCATTTTATAATTTGGCATTGGTAATACAGCTCATATTTGTGCAATAAAAATAAAATAAAAAGTATTTATTCTGCGAACCGTACTAAAAGTCTATATCGTATCGGTCGCTCCGGTATACCTGCGCTTTTTATGCCGCGAGCAACGCCGTGCGCTAATGCGTGTATGTATTTTGTTTAAAACGACTGACTTGCGACGAACATCTAGAACAATCTCGATTTATATATATTTTTTATTTATTTTTTATTGCGTAGATGGGTGGTCGAGCCCACAGCCCACCTGATGTTAAGTGGTTACTGGAATCCATAGACATCTACAGCGTAAAATGCCCTACCAACCTTGAGATTTGAGTTCTAAGGTCTCAAGTATAGTTACAACGGCTGCCCCACCCTTAAAACCGAAACGCATTACTGCTTCACGGCAGAAATAAGCAGGGTGGTGGTACCTACCAGCGCGGATTCACAAGAGGTCCTACCACTAGTGAGCCGATGTTTGACGAATAGCTCTCACATCCTCTCACATGAAGATATCAGCCGATTCTGGGGCAAAAATACCCCCTTACTTAAGAGCCCTTATTTTGCCAATCGCGACTCACCGAGAGACTTCGAGCAGATGATATGAGCCACTCGTCACGATCAGTAAGTACGGTGACAAAAAGCAAAAGCATGCTCTCGCTGTCCTTTATGCCGGTGACAATCTATCCGCATCTAAAATTTACAAATCCGGCTTAAACATCCAACTAAAATCTATCTTTAGATGAATACGAGCGTCGTATAAATTCAGTGATTGGATTTCCTACCTATACTGATAGCCTTGAGAGGTTATTTTAGCTTCGCCCTGACATGATGTAGGTGAGCTCACGGGGCCCAAACCGGAGTGTTACTAACACTGGCCCTAGCAAGAGCAGTGCTTCACAGAATGTACCACCGGATCGGAGACGTGACCCACTGAGAAGATCCGGCGAGAAATTCAGTGGGCTGTGTCTGTGGGTTAATTCGCTTGTCGAGTCCTTCATCGCAAGCGACGGGTTCGACGAGGACGGTGTCCGGTGTAACTCCACTCAAATAACAACAATATGGCACCTCACTGAGTTTCTCGTCGGATCTTCTTAGGGGGTCGCGTTTCCGATGATAGATTCTGCGAAGCACTGCTCTTGCTAGGGCCAGTGTTAGCAACACCTCCAGTTTGAGCCTCGTGAGTACACCTACACGCTAGGGTAACGCTGATATATCCTCTCAAGGCTATCAGCATAGGTAGGATAAATAATAATAATATAGCGCGTTTTACAATCACGCTTCGTTCGTCGCAATTCAGTCGCCGGAAAGAAACAAAAAAAAATTATGTACATTTATCGAATTATCGCTACCGATGTTTTTAGTTTATTTTTAATTACATTTTTCGTACGTAATCATGAAGCAAAAAAGGTTTTTTCTTTATAATCGAAATTAATTTTGGGCGAAAAAATGAATTTGTTATAGAATTGTATCGATATAATAATGTGTTTAGAGATTGAGGGTTGAAAGGTTTTATTTGGTTTAAGCGACATTTCGCTTAACACGCGACATTTAAACGACATAAAAATCAAACCCGCCAATTTTAATTTGCGTAATTACTGGTGGTAGGACCTCTTGTGAGTCCGCACGGGTAGGTACCACCACACCCCCTATTTCTGCCGTGAAGCAGTAATGCGTTTCGGTTTGAAGGGTGGGGCAGCCGTTGTAACTATACTTGAGACCTTAAACGAGCTCACGGCCCACTTGATGTTAAGTGGTAAACGGAGCCCATAGACATCTACAACGTAAATGCTGCCACCAACCTTGAGATATTAGTTCTAAGACTTCTAAGGTCTCAGTAAAACCTCTTTCTTAATACCCTGCACAAGCTGACTAAACTATACAGTGGTGAATGGACATCACCGTTCTCTGAGTAACATATCGACGTACTGAAATCGCCTCCATTTGCGGGCGGTAGGGATTTAACTATGAATCCTTCAACGTTAAGGCGAAATACGACATTAATGTTGTCTCGTATAGCACGTGATGGAAGCTTGACAATCAGCACCAAAAGTCTTTAAACGCGTTAAACGCCTCATGAAAAGTCAAGTGTTTTCATTCAGGCCACGGTGCTCACTGAAGAGCCTTTTCTTACTGAACCGTTTGGGTCATGGTCACCGTCCTCGCCGAATCCGTCGCTTGCGACGAAGGGCTCGACGAGCGAATTAACCCACAGACACAGACCACTGAATTTCTCGCCGGCTCTTCTCAGTGGGTCGCGTTTCCGATCCGGTGGTAGACTCTGCGAAACACTGCTCTTGCTAGGGCCAGTGTAGCAACACTGTTTTGAGCCCGGTTTGAGCCCCGTGAGCTCACCTACACGTCAAGGAGAAGCTGAAATAGCCTCTCAAGGCTATCATATCAGCATAGGCAGAAAAAAAAGCATGGTTTTCAAATCCAATAGAAACTTGTAGTTTTTATCAAGCTTATTATATGGCCTTTTAAAATATCTTAAAAACGAAACAGTAAAAGTCAACGTGTTAAGATTTCAAAGTTCGGAAAGAAAAAGTAAAGTTTGAAATCCGTAAACTGTCTAAACGTCAAACAGTTCAGAAATGGCGGCATCAAATAAATAAACACACGCAAATCTCAATGAACATTTACTATTGGTCATTCGACTATAATTACTAATTTAGACTATAAGTTTGAAAATTATTATGGTTCTATTGTCAAAGTATTCTACGAGTATAATCAGAGATGTCGCCAAGACTACACTATAAACAAATAATATTAAAGACAAACAATACTAATCTATTCTCAATTTGACCACAGATATTAAACAATAAACAAAATAATGCGTGTGAGTGTCAAATACATGGTAGTGTGTGAATGTTTTTTTTATTGATATCATGAATTTTTTATGCATAATTATAAAAAAAATATTAGCATTATGCACTCCCTCTCTATATTCTCTTTAAGTGTGGGCAATTTCATACACCTCCGTGCGCGCGATCGTAAAAAAGGGTACAAAGTTTTTGCTTCACGTATTAATATGTAGATTATACGATTGTCATCCTTAAAGCGTTTAGGCTATGATCTGAAACCTGAATTACCTGATATTAGTTCTTGTTGCTTTAAAGTTAAGAACGTTTTTTTTTACAGCCATCCGTCTCCAGCGGTTTACCTCGATATTGATGGATCAGTTTACGTTTTTTAATCGGCAAAGGATCTCGGCGGACTTACGTCAGTTTTGACAGTTTCAAAAACGATGTGTCATTATGTCAGCTGTCATTTTGAAGGTTTTCGCTTGACGAGGCTGTTTATGAATGTCGCGATGAGTGCCGTGGAATTCTTGAGATATCTTTGCTTCAAAGGGAATATATGTTGCTCTTAGAGTATGGAGAGTAGAAGTAATGAGCTCCAGTTAAGGGTATTAAAAAGTGTGCGCTGAAAGGGAGCCAATTAAGGTGGCGCCACAGTAGCAAGTGGAAGGATTTTAAAATTAGCGCCATAAACTGCCACACTTCACTTCAATCCGGCACACTTTACTCTGTTTAAAGCTGCTTTAATCATATCATTTCCAATTCTTACACTAACGCTATTTCGGTGATCTTCCAACAATAGCTTGCTCTTTACAGATGGACACTTCTTCATCTTGTCCCCCTAAACAAGACGTTGCTTGTTATATCTTTACTGGTGATAGGACCTCCTGTGAGTCCGCACGGGTAGGTACCATCGCCCTGCGTATTTTTGCCGTGAAGCAGTAATGCGTTTCGTTTCGAAGGGTAGGGCAGCCGTTGTAACTATACTTGAGACCTTAGAACTTATATCTCAAGGTGGGTGGCGCATTTACGTTGTAAATGTCTATGGGCTCCAGTAACCACTGAACACCAGGTGGGCTGTGAGCTCATCCGCTCATCTAAGCAATAAAAAAAAGATGCTAAGAGTTTAGTCATGTTACAGGACGTACATATATAAAACATAAGCAAAATCAAATAAGAAAGGCATAAACATGGAGCTACTACCCTTGATCATTCAGGGCTCGGGTTAACAAAATCTCGCCTGCTCTCGATTGAGGTGACCACACAAAAGTCAACATAGTTATTTTAGTAATAGGATTTTGGAAAACTTATTCATCCTCCGGTGTTTCATATCAGCTTTAGGTGGGCTGGGGACTAGAGCAATGCCGATAAATAAATGTGGGTGTCCTTAAGCAATGTCTCTGTCCGCCCACGGAGCAGTCGTAAAGATGTACGAGTCATACCCTGCTGAACCTAGGTACATACATAGCAGACGAATCTAAAAATCGAAATCGCAAAATATATGATGTGCGAAATGGGAAATATCAATGGAAATACCAAAAGAAACATCAGAAGAAGAAAGAGGTAAAGTCCCTTTTTATGACATGTTACAATGGGTATTCTACTGGAGTCATAGCCCAAAGTGAGTTGACGTTCTTCCCGGAAAATCCCTAACAGCTTGATAAGCAGATACGCTGCTCCAACCCCACATGATGTGGGATAAGAGCAAGTGGAAGAAAAATAAGTTTATGATACGCATCTGTAGCCACAAAGGTCAGATAAAAGACACTCGTCGTGTGGCCACTATGTCCAGTTCTTTCGGTTTCATAAGATCGGCCTGCAGCTTAGAGCTGAATGCCTAACATTCCGCACCCAATTCCACATTAGCTACGTTCAGGACCTTCTTTGAAAATCACAAAGGATTGCTCATGGACAACAGCAATCCACAGCCAATCTCCTGCTCATAGCTAAGGGATATACAAGTCTCGTTTCTGGAAGTATGCTGAGAAGTAGAAGGCGTTTAGTCCTGGAGCCAGATAGTGTTTGGTTTGAACTATCTTAGAACTTATATCTCAAGGTGAGTGGCGCATTTACGTTGTGGATGTCTATGGGCTCCAGTAACCACTTAACACCATGTGGGCTGTGAGCTCGTCCACCCATCTAAGCAATAAAAAAATAAAAAAAACCGTTTCCTTGGCTGGCTTGTTTCCCGCTTATTGATTGGCACTCAAAAATGGCCGCATACCATCAACTGGAACCCAAACTCGTCTTGTGGCAATCAATAATTGAGCTACACCTGTAACTCCTCGGCGCACATCAGCACGGGGCTTTTATGGTACATCAATTTGTTAAACAAACCAACAATTATGTGGTTAGTTTAACTAATATATCAATTAGGGATACCTCAGTTTAGATGTTAACGTTGCTCCGCTCCGCCCACACGATCGTGCGGTATCCACAGAGGTGATACAACCAAGTTTTTTGTTGGTAAATAACAATTTGGAAAACACTTTTAATGTACGTTTTTTTTTTTTTTGATAGTTATAATTATATTGTTAATCTAGCATGTGATGTTTACAGAATCTAGTATGTAAAAATAGCTTTAAATAAATCACGCACGTTTCATTTCCTTAATTTTGAAGTGATAGCTTCTTATGGCAGCGTAAGACGCTTCGTTACGTTACGCGTTACGGTGCCAGTCGGTCTGGCTTCTCTTTCTCTCACACGCATACGGCAACGGTACTGAGAACGTATGTGACTCCTATTTATGTATACACCAGCTGTACCCGTCCGCTTCGCTAGCTATTTAAATTTAACATTACTATTTCTCACCCCCACAAAGATTTTCATCATTAACGCCCCCGCAACTGGTGTAGGGAGTCCAGCACTCATATAAATATTAACCTATCCGTTAAGTACATGTATTTTCTACATGGATACCAAGTTTCAAGTCAATCGAATGCATGGTTCAGTAGTTATAACGGAACATTCGTAAAAACCACTGTATATTTATATATTAGTATAGATATCGATCTTTTTGAATTTATGTAACGTTTTTCCTTACATTATCATACTAATATACATGAAATATAAGTAATAACCTAAGCTTTTCTCAAGTTAAACAGTTTCAATATTCAATAGTTCAACTTAGTTTAGTTTAAGTTATCACCGTTTTCTCTCATGCTAGTACTCTAACAGTTCGCGTCCCTGAAAATAGTCCTTAGCTGTGAACGATGTCCGTGGGCAACAGCAAGAAATCTCTACTTAATGTAGAGTAAAATTTCTTATCTACTCTGGCAAAAAGATATGTACAACGAAAACTTGTTTATAACCGAATAAAAATAAAAGTGGTTGCTTGTAGTAGCTCTTAAGAAATACTTTTTTTTTATTGAAGAATTTGAGTGTGCTTTTTTTGTCGTACTGCGTTATCTTTTTTCTCTTTCTAGTTGAGTTCGACCTTGTTAGCGTTACGCACTGGCGTTCGAAGACGCTGCATTTTAATGTAGCTTTTTTTGTTCAAATTTAAATGGGCACCTATATACACGGAAACTGTTTCTCTACAACACCAGGAAGTATTTCAGTATCATTTGTACGAATCCTTAGAAGATATTAACGTAAGTAGAGTAGGGTATTTGGTTGTCAGGAAGAAAGAGAAAGATATCGTATTTATTCATATTTCGACTATAGTCCCCGGCACGTAACTTGGCAAGAGTCGTTAGATGCGCAGAAGTCGTTTTTAGGTCTTTTTGGTTGTCAAGCGGGACGCGCGGAAAGACGTAGCACCGTTCCGAGCGCGCGATTGGTGACTTAGTCGACGCTCCCCTCCCGCACCGCGTCCACGTTCCGTTCGCTCCTGGCTACACATGCGCCTACTAAGTTGTAGGAACCCTTTGTTTATATTAAATTTTTGTTAGGAGTTGTTATTATTGTTTAAATTTAGTTTTTGTTACGAGTGTTATTGTTTGTTCACCCTGTTTTTTCCAACTCCTAAAACCGTCACTAGAGAGCGCTGTAATACGCAAATCCGTTGTCATGATACCCTTGTCATAAGTGACAGTATCCTAGATTATTGATTTTTTACTTTAATATACAAGTTTTTCTAATCCAAGTTTATTTTAATAATCATCCCTCGGAAAGTCGAACATGGTCCAATACGAGCCAGATAAGAAAACAACTAATGATAAACAACAATTTTAAGTGCAAAGAATGTTACAAACCGTAATTAACACAAAACTATTTCGTTGCTAAGTACTAGTGAATGTGAAGAATGGGCCCGGACAGTTATATTAAAAAACCGATATTCAAAATAAGATATTTAAGGCAAAGATTAATTTCAAAAAGTCACCTGCGTCTAGAATAACAAGGGAATATATCGAAACGAGATTGCAATTATTGGAACAACACTGGTTAGTTTGAAGAAAATCACCAGAATGTTATATTGGGATGCGAAAATAACGAATATAGCTATTAAACAAAAGGTACAATAACAAACGTTACATCGCGAACAGCATTCTGGCCAGGCTGGTGGGCCAAAGGGCTTTATCTTCAGAGTCATCCAACGGTGTTAAACAAATACTCGATACGACAAATGATTGCTTGCACGCTTTATCTAACCTTGGTATACCTGTATCGACATGGGACATCCTGATTATATATCTCATCACAATAAAATTGGATAATGAATCCCAGAAACAATGGGAACAAAAACTAAGCGAACAGGCTGATCGATTGCCTACACTAAGCGAGTTCCAATCATTCCTGGAATCAAGATATCGAGCACTCGAGTTTTTAGAACCAAACCAAAGAAGAGAGTTTAGAGGCAAAGATGCAGTGGATAAACCGAAGGTGTTCAGCGTGACGACGTCTGTATCCTGCCCATTCTGTTCGGGACATCACTTGCTTTATCAATGCAAGAAATTTGTACAAGAAGCCATCGGGAATCGCCGGGACTTCATCCAGAAGAGAAAACTGTGTTTCAATTGCTTCGGAGCTAACCATTCGGTAACACAGTGCAAACGACGCACGGCTTGTCGGTGCTGTGGCCAACGTCATCACTCGCTGCTGCACCAGGAAGGCGGCACTCACAATCCGACCTTGGCGGGTCCTAGTCAGCCCACTAATCAACAGCGGGAGCCAGCACAAGAACCGCAGGCAGCGGATCACGTGGAGCGTGTTGTCAGCCATTTTTCTAACAGTGAAATGAGATCAAGTAGTCAAGTAATGTTAGCTAGCGCATTAGTTTATGTATCCAACAAGGGTATGTATCACACACTTAGGGCATTGTTGGATCAGGGCTCTCAAGCCTCGTTTATTAGTGAACACGCAGTTCAACTTTTGCAGCTTTGAAGGTTGCCAGTTCTAAGTACCATATCTGGTTTAGGAGGAGAAAAATCTAGTATTTCAGTAAAACATATGGTTCAATTTAAAGTACAGTCCACATATAACTCTTTTAGCTATCCCGTTCAAGCCTATGTTTTAAACTGCCTAACATCCACTCTTCCTTCACAGCAAATTCAATTTCAGGATTGGCCGGTATTGTTGCAATTGCAGATGGCTGATCCAGGATATGGTACACCAAGCAATATAGATCTTCTACTGGGCGCTGATGTGTATGGTCAGGTTTTGTCAGAAGGCATATTGAGAAATCCACCTGGAACCTTGACAGCTCAAAATACACAGCTGGGATGGATCCTGTCGGGACGAGTTTAAGTTAGTGGGAATACTCCTTACATTATTAGCGCACATACCCATGACAACTCAATCAATGATTTGCTGCGTCAGTTCTGGGAGATTGAAACTGACTAGCATCATCCACTTTTATCCAAGGAAGAAGAATCCTGTGAAAGATACTTTGAATCCACTACAACTAGGGACAGTTTGGGTCGTTATGTTGTAGGTCTTCCTTTTCGCGACAACAATCCACTTGCTCAAGAAGAAACTTGAAAATAATCCATTCTTGAAGCAAGAATAATCCAAGGTAATAAATGTAGCCACCTGGCTATGAATCATATAGAAGTAATTAATGACAAACAAGAAGCTGCTAAGCCAGGATGCGTTTATCTACCTCATCATGCAGTTGGTTGTTCGCGAGGACAAAAGTACAACGAAGGTCGGCGTTGTTTTCGACGCTTCGTGTAAGGGTACCAGCGGCAAGTCATTGAACAATGATTTATTGGTAGGTCCAAGGCTTCAACCAGAGTTACGACACATAATTATGAAATGGCGTACTTATCCTATATGTTTCGCAGCGGACAAAGTTAAGATGTATCGAATGGTCAAGGTCGTACCAGAGCATACTGACTTCCAGATAATGTCACAAGGGTACTATCAAATGTAAGAAATCTAAAATTGTAAGACCAGTCTCCAAACTTTGCATTTTGCCTATCGCTTTTTAACATTACTTACCTGAATAACTGTAGATATTTCATGCAATGTATGTAACTTAAATGTATCTTTGGATGCATCAGCTATTAAGTATTTTGTTATTGTTTAGTTGTAAGTAAGTACGAACTGTTTAAAAGCAACCCTTGACTGAACTTTGTCGTTATTATGGTTTCTTTAATGTGTAATTTATATTTAGTTCATGTTGAGCAGTTCTTTATTGATTACTATTAGGTTAATATGTTACGGTTTCATGGAGATGTTAATTGTACATGTAAAATTTGATGGCCTCATTGTTGGCTATGAACTTTTGTAGTTCATGGTGGGCGGAATGTTCACCCTGTTTTTTCCAACTCCTAAAACCGTCACTAGAGAGCGCTGTAATACGCAAATCCGTTGTCATGATACCCTTGTCATAAGTGACACTGTATCCTAGATTATTGATTTTTTATTGAATATACAAGTTTTTCTAATCCAAGTTTATTTTCATAATCATCCCTCGGAAAGTCGAACATTGTTTTAAATTTGTTTGCAATGCCAGGACCAAATACCAATGACCATATAGTAGATTCAGTCACTGAGCGTTTTATTATTTACGCCAGTGACGACAGCGACTCTTCGTTATGTCGACGATGAGGAGCCAACTCCTTCCACCAGCTCAGGTGCTACCATAAATTTAATCCAAGGGGTAGCACTATTAGAAAATGATAGTGACGACGGCGGCACATAATTTTTAATATTAAATGTATTTTTAAAATAAACTTCTTAACTTTTGATTGTATTTTATTTATAACACCTACTACACTTCACGAATTCCTCTCTTTTCTTTAACTTTCTTCAAAATACACAGGCTTAAAAATAAATTATGGCAAATAAACAATAAAATAAAATTAAATTATATGCGGGCAATAAAAGTGATCATTTTTTTGTTGCAATGTGCACTATGCGCGACATTACCCCCACTACACCAAAACCTTGCCAACTTACGTGCCGCTTACTATATCAACAAAACTAAAAACAAAAATCTGTGTACAAATGCCAATGATAAAACTAAAATTACACGTAATTGCCTTTTTTTTTTGCGTATGTTGGTGTACGATCTCACGACCCGCCTGATTTTAAGTGGTTACAGGAGCCCATAGACGTCTACAACGTAAATGTCGCCACTCACTTTGAGGTTTGACTTATAAGGCCTCAGTATAGTTACAACAGCTTCCCCGCCCTTCAAACCGAAACGCATTACTTCTTCACGGCAGAAATAGGCAGGGCGGTAGTACCTACCCGTGCGGACTCACAAGACGCCCTACCACTAGTAAATGCTATAAGTTTTATTATAGTAACTATTACGTGAACGAGTTCATGACTTACTTGGTGTGAAGTGCTGCTAACAGCGTAAATATTACGAGCCACTACAATTTTGCGGCAGAAAAAAATCAGGGTAATGCTACCAATCCGCATAGGCTCACAAGATGCCTTACCACCATCAGTAAAATGCACTTTTAATTATTAGGGATAAACGTTTTATCAAACACTTTTTAATTTTACAACGGTTCTTGCTTTTGTTAATATCTTCTTCTCCATCGCTCCCTCATTGTTGAAGATCGTGACTCCTTTTCAGCTTGTCGACTGCCAACCTCCATCGGTTCCGGTCAGTTGCCTGGTGTAGTGCAGCGCTAAGTGGTCCGCTGGTTTGCTCGGAGATCTGGTCGGACCAACGTTTGGGGCTTTTGTTAATATAACGTAACGTTTATATACAGACCCAATAATCTTTACGTTTTAACACAGAGAATGTTAAAGGGTGCGTCTAATCTGTCGGCGTGTAATCCATTGAGTTTCTAGCCGGATCGTGTCGATAGGTCGCGATTCCGTTCCCGTCGAAGATTCAGCGAAGCATTGCTAGGGCTAGTGTTAGCAATACTCTCTGGTTGACCTCCGTGAGCTAGCCTATCGTTCCGCGCGAAGTTGAAATAGTCCTTTAGACTACCAATAATTAGGTAGGGGAAAAGACTGGATGGATGTAATATGCTCTGCGTAAACCCTGTCCCGCCGTTTCAATAGCTCCGACTGGGTTCCCGCCCGGTCCGGGGTAGGGCGCCGGCTGTGAGCGGCAGGAGTTTTTGGTGAGGTTCGACTCCCACATACCCCACCTGCTGTGCGGGTGGGGATCCGGTGATTTTCTCCTGTGAAAAAAAAAAAAGGGGAAAAGACTGCCTAATTAAAAGAAGCTGTTCAGGAGTCCAGTGTGAGTGACGCGTTAATAAACACTAAAACATTCTTTGGTTATGCGTTCGTTTAAATATGATCATCATTTCTCTTTGTAACATTAATACGAATTTCCTTTTTGGATAGGATTTTTGTCAAAAATCGACTGTCGCATTGTAAACACAATTACCTCACGGCTTTTACAATTTAATAATGTTTTGGCGTATCTCAAGTGTTATGGTTTTTTTTTATTGCCCTTGTAGGCAGACGAGCATACGGCCCGTCTGATAGTGAGTGGTTACCATCGCCCATGGACTTCAGCGATGCCAGGGGCAGAGCCAAGCCGCCGCCTTCTGTACTGGTCACTGCAGACTGAAGATTGCTGGTAGGATGTCAGGAGCAGACAAATCTGCCTTCGTTTTAGTCCAATTTTTGATGTTACCAGTGGAACTCGACGACTTTCTCCCGACAAAAGGTCGACCAAAAGTGTTTTTGAACGAGGTTTTATTTCGTATCTGATTACAATATGAATCCTAAGACATCGCTCTCAATAGACAATGATCCTTGAGTGATAGCCGTCTTTCTTTTCAAACACATCGCACCAATATTTTCAAATTATTCTCGCATTAGTTTTAATATAAATCGCTTGGTACCTACTCAATGTTGGTGTATGAAATATATTATTACATGCATAACGCCGTGTCAATTTTTATTTTTATTTATTGCTCAGATGGATGGACGAGCTCAGAGCCCACCTGTTGTTAGCCACACCAGTAACTACACTGGAGCTTATTGACATCTACAACGTAAATGCCGGCACACACCTTGAGATATGAGTTCTAAGGTCTCAGTATAGTTACAACAGCTGCCCCACCCTTCAAACCGATACGCATTACTGCTTCGCGGCAGAAATGGGCGGGGTGGTGGTGGTGGTGGTACTTTTTTTTTTTTATTGCCCTTGTAGGCAGACGAGCATACGGCCCACCTGATGGTGAGTGGTTACCGTCGCCCATGGACTTCAGCAATGCCAGGGGCAGAGCCAAGCCGCTGCCTACCGCTTAATACTCTCCACAAGCCTCGTTTGAAGAAGGACATGTCATAGCGCTCGGGAAACACCGTGGAGGGGAGCTCATTCCATAGCCGGATGGTACGTGGCAAATATGACCGGATGGTACCTACCCATGCGGACTCACAAGGGGTCCTACCACCTTAAAATATTGACTATACATTAATTTGGCTTTCAAAACTGATTATTATATATCTTTGTTACAGATACCGAAATAGAAAATCCTGCAACCTGCTATCGTAATGGAGAATCTACAGACGAATGACCGAAAGCATGCCAGATTGGCCGCAGTAGAAGAATTAACTGTGAAGGTTCTTGATGATACGGACATCAAAGAAAAGTATAGGGCTTACTCCATATACTCTTACTGCTTACTAAGCGTGCTGATCAGTTTTGTGCTTGGTCTCTCCATTGGGGTCCTCATCACGAGGCCGGACCCTCAAAGACAGACGGACAGGATTACTAAAGCTAGACAAGGAAGGCGTTTGGATACAGAAAACGTCTCATATACAGGAGTCGCATTCGTAAACAACCAACGCTCTGATTTCAATAGACAAATATACCCGAAACATTTGAACGACGATCTGAGGGACATATTGAAAGATAACAAAGGAACAAATGTGAATTTTCGACGGACGCCAAACGAGAACACCGTTTTGTATGATAACGTTTATTGGGGACCCGAAATCGAGAACTCCATGCCGCAGGGTTATGGAGAGAACAGCGCGGAGCTCTGGGAGAGATACGTCGGCAGCAGCGAGGTAGTTAAGATGGAAATCGGCTGCGGCAGGATGCAAAATCGACTGGTAACGTTCCGGGACGGCACCAGAGCCTGCGTTCGCTACAGACAAAACACTGATCAAATTCAAGGCGAGATATTCAGCTTCTACGTCGGCAGGCTACTGAACCTGACCAATCTCGCCCCTTCCGTGGTCAAGATCGTTGATCTGAAGGACAAACTATGGAGGAACGTGGTCAACGACATAGCAGCTGCTAAATGGAGCAGGAACCGCGCGATAGTACTGACACAGTACGTGCCTAGCTTGGAGCCAGCTCACATACCGGACGTCTTCAAGTCCTCGACGCGCCACTTGAACAAAATCGACGTTTACAATATGTCGAACGAAGAGAACGAAACTAGCGACATCACGAAAGAGCTATTAATAGAGAAAATGAGGATTAAAGACGTGAGAAGTAAAGCGAAAAACATCGAAAAGTTTAGCAGAATCGATATGAGACTGAACGACAAAACAGTTAAGTCGTTCTTGGAGTTAGCTCAGTGGTCGGACTTGATTGTGTTTGATTATTTAACCGCCAATTTGGACAGGATAGTCAATAACTTGTTTAATTATCAATGGAACGAGAACATCATGAACGGGCCGGCCCATAATTTGGCCAAGAAGATGGACAGCGGTCTTTTGGTGTTCCTCGACAACGAGTCTGGTCTTCTGCACGGCTATAGGCTCCTGAAGAAATACAACGTATACCACAGCCTGCTGTTGGACAGTTTGTGTGTGTTCCGCAAAAGTACCATAGACGCTTTAAAGCGATTACATTATAAACAGGACGTTGGCGCGAAATTGAGTGATATGTTCCATTTGAGAAATAGCGCTGTAGTCAGGGATGTACTGCCCGCGTTGCCGGAGAAGAACTCGAAGGTTCTACACGAGAGAATAGGCAGGGTATTAAGTCAAGTGCAGAAATGTGAGGAGGCATTAAGATAGCGTAATCCTCGGTGCGGATGTGTATGTGGGCTAGCGCCGAAACTGATACAAGATTTAGACAATGCCTTTTGTGCGTAATCATTCCCGTGTAAAGAAGGATTTTTTTTATTATTTCCTACCTATGCTGATAGCCTTGAGAGCCTATTTCAGCTTCACCCTAACGTATAGGTGAGCTCACGGAGCTCAAACCGGAGTGTTCCTAACACTGGCCCTAGCAAGAGCAGTGCTTCGCAGAAACTATCACCGGACCAGAAACGCGACCCACTGAGAAGATCCGGCGAGAAACTCAGTGGGCTGTATCTTTGGGTTAATTTACGCGTCAAGCCCTTCATCTCAAGCGACGGGTTCGGCGAGGACGGTGACCGGTGCTTGTGGTGCCTAAAAGCACCGTTAACGGATCGGGAGAATTCGTAATAACGTGAAGCAAGGAGGTATTTTATACGTTGTATGGGAAGAAGAAGGAAGGGATTCATCATATGGTAGTGGTAACGCCTGTGATTCCTCATCGGTTTGTGCCACCGTCTGTTCCAGCCTGAAGGGTGGGGAGAATCAACTCAGAATCAACAGATGTCATTCACATTAAATGCAAAATTATTCGAAGCTGGTAATAGCGTAATGCGGTTCTAATTAGTTGCATATTAACCCTTATAGCGCGCGCCGTCGATAGATGATGCGTATAAAGTGCCGAGCGTCGATATACCGACTCTTGCGCAGTTCGATTGTAGGTATTAAGAACAATTATAAATAACCATTTAAAATTGTGTTTCTGTGAATTTAGTATTGATTTTCATATTTATTGTTTGTAAGGTACTTTTTTTTTTCAAAAATCCTCTACAAATTATGTGAAAATAAGCTTAGCACTAAAAGGGTTAATATTGTATGATTATGACGAAGGCCACGTATGAGAAATAAATGGATTTAATCTTTGACAAGAATGTTCGATGTTGGAACTGTTAGCTCGAGAAGTTCTTGCTGAAGTTACTTCACGTTTTTTTTAAATGTTGTTTTTGAAGTGGAACTTCTTTAGGCTGGTTGAGAGTAAAATTTAACTCGCGACAGATTCGTTACGGCTAGAGAGAAAAGATACAGCTTAGGACGAGCGAGAGTGAGAAAATAGACAGAGCGTCTCGCGAACCACTCGACCGTGGAGGGAGGGAGCGGACAAAGCGAGCTAGGTCGTTTCTCTTATAGACAGCGTTCGCTATAACAAGAGATATAAGGATGAAAAATGAAGAAGACCACAATACTACACACCGCAAAATAAGTTTCACTTCTTTCAATTTTTTACTATAATAAAATTCAATATATAATGCAGCGGTCGCCCCACCCTACAATCTGGAAAGCAATACTACTGCTTAATGGCGACAAACTACTATATTATATATTTGATGTAACAAAATGTATTTAATGTAATATTCGATTATCATTACATATCGTGTCCGTATATAATAAGTTAAATAATTAATTTTAAAAGTGATATCGTATAATTTTTTTTGATACCAAATAATTTGTTTATTTATTTTCTTTAACGAATACAATTGTATATAATTTAAGTGAGTAATTTAAGTGCCAGTTTAGTTAATGTATTGCGTGAGGTTAATATGAGGATTTTATGTAACAGCGACCTCAATCTAAGATTATCATGTGTGTGTAATGCGCTAAGCGATAATATTGCTTAAAAAAACAAAATATTTACTACATCACTGAATACTATATTCAAAATAGAATAATTTTTTAGTTGCAGTGGCTTATGACATGTGAAGTGGAATGAAATGTGTAGTTAGTTATTAACAGAGTTTTATGTATAAAGACTTTAGAAGAAGAGGTAGACCTAAAAGAAATGGATGGATTGCGTGAGAGACGATATGTGTAAGAGGGGAGTGAGCGAAGTAATGGTATATGATAGAGGAGTATGGAAGGAGAAAGCGGCGCCAACAACGGGTGACTGGGAGAAGGGCAGGAGGATGATGAGAATTCAAGTGGCTTAATCCAAAATTCTTGTGTTTTAGTAAACGCCAAAAATGTAATTGAAGAATTGAGGCCGTCAGCGCCAAAGTGACTTAATCTTACCATAGTATGGAGATAATGAGGACCGAATTTACTTTTACACTGCTTCGTAGGCAAAAACAATACGCGCAAAATAATTTTCATAAAGCCATCTGTTATTTAGGGGTCAAAATAGGGATAGGCCGGTTTTGCTTTGAAAATTTATAATGTTTTAAATATCGTTAAAGGTATAAAATTCGTTTTCTTAAAAAAAAGTTAAGACACTTCAATCCTACAGGTGCGTTATCACAATAAGTTAAGAACTATGTGTATGACAATTGAAAGTCTTACGAAATATCTCTGAGAAGCAATTTTATACGAGAAATATTCAAACAAAAAATACAAATATAAACTAATTGTTATCTATGAAATAGAAATTTGAATAAAAAAGAGGCATTTACAATTAATGTACCGAAGAACATTGGAAATATTATCTTACAGAGATATTATTATAGTAACTTAAATAATTATAATAATATGATGAAATGGATGAAACCACAGAAATAAATTAAGATCTTGATATTATTTCGGTGGATGAAACCATCTAACATGCGTCTATGGGCGCCGGTAAATTCTAGCAGAAAAGCCACCACCTCAATAGAATCTCAATTAAGACTCAAATTCTCAAATATCTCAGTTCCCGCCCTTTCTGTTAATTAATGTCAATTGTTAAGATAAAAAAAAAACCTTTTGTCAAATCGAAGAGGCACAAGGAAATTTTTAATACAGCCAAGTCTTTTGTTATTGTGAGATCGTTTGTTAGACGAAAAGTTGGTTAAAAGGGAATAAAAAGAAATAGCCGTTATTTAAAAAGTTAGGAAGTTGAGAATTCCGTGCATTTTTTTGGAAGAGCCCGAGATTTCCCCTCACTTGTGTATTTTCACAGATACTAATCAGTTAATATATTACAAAACACAATAATTCACAAGGTTGACAGTGGCTGTGAGTGTCTGTGTGTGTTTGTTTTTTTAAATATTATATCCGTACTCCGCAATAACAAGTGACCAATAGTTTTAGTTTTTTTAATATAGTACTGTAAATAATGTATTAATATATGTCAAAAGTGGCGCGAGCTTTTATCAGGGCAACAATTTTATTGTCAAAAGCTACGAATATAACCCGCCAAAGCAGTTTTTACGTAATTGATTATTGTTATAAGGCCATATAGATTTATCGGAGCTTATTAATGGAAGATAAAATGTGGGAACAAAGCTATTGCTTAATTTTTTTTTATTACATCACTCAAAAAGTATTTAAACCAAAAATTACCTCTTTAAAACTTTTGGGTTAAGGGACTATTCTGGCTTCACCCTGACGGCTAGGTGACCTAACGGACTCAACCTGAGGGTGTTTGCTAACACTAGACCTAGTAAGAGCAGTGCTTCGCTGAATCTACCACCGGATCGGAACAGCGACCCACTGTCTAGATCCGGCGAGAATCTCAGCGGGTTATGTCAGGTTAGGTTGCATTGGCGATCTCGACATGAAGTTTAAAACTGTAGATAACATGTGTGTATATTATCGAAACCAATCGCCAAAAGATTTTCAGTTTTATCAGCTCTTCAATAAAACTTGATAACAAATTAAGTAATTTTATTTATTTAATAAAAATCACAAGATATTAAAGTCCGCCATCTTTGTTTATCTGACATTGTCGAATCTCGAATTATGAGTTTGTAATGTCGACAATTATTGCTATAAATATTGAATGCAATAATCATAGCTGTAGTATGTTGTACATTTTAAACTGTATATAATGTATTATTTTATTCACATTAAAATAAAGTTTAGCCCAGTAAAACTATAGCACGAACTGAGTTGCTCTATAAAGAGAAACAACTTAAAAAGCTATTGCTTCACCAGTTTTTATGTTTTTTATATTTAAATTTTCAAAAATGTTTTAATATTTCTAATGTTTCTTCTTCTAATGTTTCAATATTCAAATTACCATTTTTGTCACCTGTATATCATTTTATAACCTCTTTTAAGATTTATGTCATAAATCATAGAGAATCATATAGATTCTATAAATCATATCAAATCATGTATAATTTTATGATATTATCGAGGTGTGAAAGGTTATTTTGTTTAAGCGACATTTTTGCAAGTTTACCGAAGAGCCATTAAACAGTTTAAAATTTGGAAACATAAATAATAATATCATAACAAAAAAACACTTTTTCAGCTATTTGAACGGGTAAACTTAATTTAATTTCATTTAAAAACATCGAATTGTTGATGCTAATACCAAATAAAACGGATATTTATTTACAAAGATAAATGTCGCGTTTTAAGCGAAATGCCTATCACTCCTCGATATTATTTCTTTAAATAATTGACTTACAAACCATACTGTAAACTACTTTAAAACAAGAAAACATTATATCTTAATCCTTATATAAGTATGTATTTCTCTGGAAATCAAATTCGATTTACGTTGTTCTGTCACGAATATTGTCACTTCAATATCATCATTTGTCATAAAAACAGTATAATGTGTTGTTATTTTAAGTGGACTTAAAATTGTTATTGTCACAGAGTTAAAATTTTCGACTGCGATAGTAAAAAAAAACTAATGTAAAAATGCAATTATGACGAAATAAACGAATTTGGGAGAAGTTGCCTTTTCATTTTAACGAATCTCATTTAAAATGTGTGATTTGCAAAAAGACAGCGGCTGTCAAAGTTCAAAATAAATCACTTATCCATAAATGATGATGGAATCATGTCCAACAATTCCTCAGAGCACTTCGATATTCCGATTTTATGTCTCATGACTCCAAAGACACCCCCAGTAATTACGCACATTATTGTTTGCAACTCTGATTTTTGTTATACGACGTTATTTCTTCACCGTTTACTGGTGGTAGGAGCTCTTGTGATTTACTGGTGGTAGGACCTCTTGTGAGTCCGCGTGGGTAGGTACCACGGTAATGCGTTTCGGTTTGAAGGGTAGGGCAGCCACTGTAATTATACTTGAGACCTTAGAACTGATATCTCAAAGTGGGTGGCGCATTTACGTTGTGGATGTCTATGGGCTCCAGTAACCACTTAACACAGGTGGGCTGTGAGTTACGTCTACCCATCTAAACAATAAAAAAAAAACCGTCGAAGTCATTCGTGCGTAATTTTAAACATAGATAGACAGTACACGGTCTAATCGAAATAAAATAGTCTTTCGAAGTTTACGTGCTACATTATTGTCATAATCGCAAACCTCGCTCGCGGTTAAGCTCATTGACAAACATTTGTTTTATATCGCAACTTGTCAAACTTCAGACCTCCCTGTAATGTGGGATCGGGACATAGAATAAACAAATACAGAGCGGAGTGAGTTGGCTGAGAAGATGGCTACGAAAAGGCCTGGCAGTAGAGGCAGTCTTAATAGATACCTCCAATACACGTGACCAAGAGTAAGCTCTTGTATTACGAAAGCCGAGCAGTATAATATGCTTGCAATGCCAAAAGCCGTCTCCAATGGAGAAAGGTCGCCGGACGTGCGGCTGCCTTGGAAGCGAGCGGTGACGAAGAGATGCAAAGCTGTCCCTTGACAGACACGACTACTCCGCAAAGAGTATCCGACTAGGAAGTTTTTATTTTTTTATGATTAAAGGATTACTGGCCTTTTCAGTTTCACCAGGACAGGTGGGCGAGCAAAGGCTCAGCCAGGAGAGGTGGGATTTGCTAACAGGACTAGGAACTAAGGACTAACAAGATGCAATGGTACATGTTCAAATTCAATCACGTTTAAATCCTCACTAGATAACCACCAATTACAATAAATGACGTCATATGTGGCTAACCATTTTTTATGGAGATTTAAAAAAAATATCAATTGGTGGACGAGCTCACGGCCCACCTGGTGTCAAGTGGTTACCGGAGCCCATAGACATATACAACGTAAATGCCGCCACCCACCTTAAGATATGAGTTCTAAGGTCTCAGTATAGTTATACTAGCTATTTGAGAGGAGTTCATTTGACTCGCAATCGCCTATTCGAAGCAGTCGTCACTCGTGGTGGAGTGCCGATAATAATTTAACTCGCGACAAATTTGACCCTCAACGCGCCTGAAGAAGTTTCACTTCAAAATTTGCCAATAACCTAAGGTTCCATCCCAAAGCCCACAGTTCCATCTGGTTTTTAATCTTTGTCCCGCCGAGCCCATTTATCGGAAGGCTAAGCTCGCGATAGTGCGCATGACTCATAAAGCTTTTTTTTTGTTAATGGAACAACCATTAAAAGCGTCCTAGGGATCATGGAGACACGAACTTTTGGGGGTCCGTACGTTGATATTACGAATATATTTATTGTCTTTAAAAAAAAAAAGAACATTAACATTTCGCACAGTATTCCAATGTAAATATGTAATATTAATGTAAAGTATCCGAAACGTACTGGTCGTAGGACGTCTTGTGAGTCTGCGCGGGTAGGTACCACAACCCTGCCTATTTTAGCCGTGAAGCAGTAATGCGTTCCGGTTTGAAGGGCGGGGCAACCGTTGTAACTATACTTGAGACCTTAGAACTTATATCTCAAGGTGGGTGGCGCATTCACGTTGTAGATGTCTATGGGCTATGCTAACCACTTAACACCAGGTGGGCTGTGAGCTCGTCCACATATCTATGCAATAAATAAAAACGTCAATTTCTGAACGTCGAAGTGTCAGCGAGCGACATCAGTCACGACGCTAACTCTCCTTCAAATCCAGTCACCAAGAGCAACGCATCAATTTTATATTTCTCTTATATTCAGCCTTTAAATTTGTTGATATTGAATTGATAAAATAAATATCTATAATAGGACAAAATAAATGTCATATAAGGATAAAATAAAAATCTCAAGACAATAAATGCAGTCCACGCTCAACTACCACCACAACGCTACAGGGTATATTCGGGAGCTATCTTCTTGCAGATCAGACGACAAAGGTAACTAACAGAGCTCACGGATAGCAATGTTAGGTAAAAAATGTATTTATATTGGCAACACTGCTGGTCTGTGTATCCGCCATTAAATAAGTCACACTGAGATATCTTTTTACTCTTAAACAAGCAGCCCGCTCCGGCTCCACTCGGGTCTGTAATAAAAATTTCAACGATATTTGAGGTTGTTTTATTTTTTAAATAAAATAAAACTTATTACGGCATAAATATAACGACATTTTTTGTAAATAATAACGTGTTCTACAAAGTCGTAGTAGGTACATTATTTTATTCTATCATCAATAGTTTTCGCAGGGCACGCGATGTAAAGAATATTTTAGGTAATTTTTTTACACCTCGGGCTACATTATTGGAGTTTTATTAAGGATCCCTAATTTTTTTCAAAAAATATTATAGCCTATGTTACCCGGAAATAGTGTAGCTTTCAAACAGTGAAAGAATTTTTAAAATCGGTTTAGTAGTTTCGGAGCCTATTCAATACAAACAAACAAATAAATCTTTCCTCTTTATAATATTAGTATAGAGTATAGATTTATCAACACGGTACATCACGGCCACCCTACGACTTCATAAGCAAGACTATCGATAGAGAGTTAGATTTGTGTTAAATGTCCTGTGGTTTCAGAATGAGACGGCGCTTATACGATTGAGACTTCACGGGTCAAAGTGAATAGCATGAAAGGCTATTCCAGTTACGGTAGGAGAGCTCACGGGCTCAACCTGAGAGAATTTGCTAACATTGACCCTAACAAGAGCAGTGCTTCGCTGAATCTACTACTGGGTCGGAATCGCGACCCGCTGAGAAGATCCGGCGAGAAACTCAGCGCGCTGTGTCTATGGGGAAGGTATATAGCGTCACGTCGTGATAACAGAGATGTTTGATCCGAGTACAGCTTGCGTTTTATTACGTTGGAAACTTCGGCTAAGTAATTAAGCTTTTGTAGAAATTATACGATTAATTAACCACACACGGAACCCCACTTCATTTGCGGCGACAAATCTGACCGCATTTTACATTTAATCGGCCACCGACCCTCAAAGCTTTAAGTGAGCTTTTCACGTAAGCTACGCTCGTGCACACAATAAATTATAACATTAAAATAATGTATGTTGAAATTGCTTTTAGCGTTTTTGAAATACTTCGCATTGTTTTATTAGTTGTTAGCAATTTAATATTCTTCTCGTACACAAACAGACACAGCCTCTAGTCCTATACTAGTCCCTAGTCCTATACTGCACTACTACAGACACAGTCCTCTGCAGCTCTGTACTGATCCCGAGCTCTTCTCGTACACAAACAGACACAGATCCGACCTACATCTAGCCTCTAGTCCTATACTACACTACTACAGACACAGTCCTCTGCAGCTCTGGACTGATCCCGAGCTCTTCTCGTACACAAACAGACACAGATCCGACCTACATCTAGCCTCTAGTCTTATACTACACTACTACAGACACAGTCCTCTGCAGCTCTGTACTGATCCCGAGCTCTTCTCGTACACAAACAGACACAGATCCGACCTACATCTAGCCTCTAGTCCTATACTACACTACTACAGACACAGTCCTCTGCAGCTCTGGACTGATCCCGAGCTCTTCTCGTACACAAACAGACACAGATCCGACCTACATCTAGCCTCTAGTCTTATACTACACTACTACAGACACAGTCCTCTGCAGCTCTGTACTGATCCCGAGCTCTTCTCGTACACAAACAGACACAGATCCGACCTACATCTAGCCTCTAGTCCTATACTACACTACTACAGACACAGTCCTCTGCAGCTCTGTACTGATCCCGAGCTCTTCTCGTACACAAACAGACGCTGATCCGACCTACATCTAGCCTCTAGTCCTATATTACACTACTACAGACACAGTTCTCTCCAGCTCTGTATCCAAAACAGATCCGACCTACACTACGCTATGAACATTACTTTATCATTTTCATGAACACCCGTCTTAAGTACACACTACGTATTTCATGTTATTACATTAATAAATTCTGTACGTAAGCGTCGAAGAATTTTGAAAAAGTTAAAAATATGTTAATTTGATCGCCACGTCGGCCGGAGACGTCCGTATAGGATTGACATATCGACTTTAAGTTCTAAGCTTCGAGAGATAAAGTTTGTAATTGATTGTTATTTGATTTCGAGAAGCGGTTCTGTTGTGAGCGATTCAAAAGATTATGTTACGCTTGTGGGTTTTGATTTTATTGCAATAAAATCACTGAGACCTTAGAACTTGTATCTCGAGGTGTGTGGCGCGTCTACGTTGTAGATGTTTATGGGTTCCGGTAACCACTTAACTCCGGGTGGGCTGTGAGCTCGTCCACCCATCTAAGCTATAAAAAAAAAAAAAAAAAATCATAAGGAAGGGAATCATCATAAGGGAATCAATCATAAGGGAATAAGTTAAGTGGCTATAGGAGACCATGGGCTCTACAAGGCTACCGTTCATTTGGTGATAAAAATTTCAATTACTGGAAAAGGCTGGCCATACCCAATCTTCTTATTAATGATTGCCTTGCAGCTGAAGTAGGAGTATCTTCAGTAATGGCTCCTCTATCTCAGAATCAGAATTGAAATCGTTGAAAGATAATCACAATTGACGAATTTCAGGTCGTCTTGGCCTAAAGGATAAGACGTCTGATGCATTCGTATCTAGCGATGTACCGGTGTTCGAATTCTACAGGCAGGTACCAATTTTTCTAATGAAATACGTACTCGACAAATGTTTGTAATTTACTTCCACGGTGACGGAATAACATCGCGTAATAAAAATCAGACCCGCAATATTACAATTCTACATGTGAGTCCGCACGGGTAGGTACCACCGCCTTGCCTATTTCTGCCGTTAAGCAGTAATGCGTTAAGGTTTGAAGGGTGGGGCAGCCGTTGTAACTATACTTGAGACCTTAGCACCTATATCTCAAGGTGGGTGCCGCATTTACGTTATACATGTCTACGGGCTCCAGTAACTACTTAACACCAGGTGGGTTGTGAGTTAGTCAACACATCTAAAGCAATAAAAAATAATTACATTCTAAGCTAGACTTCGAGTAACATGCCTTTTTGTTTAACAAAACGATAGACACTGCATTAATTATTTTATTACCCGCTTGCATTGGAACCACGACTAAACCTCTCTCAATCATCTATTATAATCAATTCGTATGTCAAAACTGGCGACTTGCCTATAATTCACTCAAAATGGCCGCCAGTCGCCATCTTGACAAATGTACGGCTAATATTTATTCACTGTATAAATACATATAAAAGAACATTACATAAAAACGCTTGTTGCTTATCATATTTTGATTTTTATATTATAACATTATTTCTGACAATTGTATTAAAGTTTACAGTTTCATTGTGTTAAGCGTGAAGAAGATAGGTTATGCTTTGTGCTTAGTGCGAGTTTTTTAACGTTCTCGATAGCGTAAAAGTTAACTCAATTTTGTATGCAGTTGGAACAGCGCCCCTAACGGCAAACGTAGGCAAACGATCCCATTCCATACAAAAATATGAGCTAACTTTTACGCTATCGAGAACGTTAAACAACTCGCACTGAGCAAACTTGTCAGGCTACGTACAGGCAGATAATGAATAGAAAAGTGTCAGCTCCTTCACGTGTCTTCTCAATGAAGAAATTACATTCAAAATCGGCGGTGATATCATGATTTTTCGACATAACCTTTAAAGGCATGCCCGAATAAAAACAAATGGAAATTTTTTTAAGCGCTAAATCGTACGTGATCTCATAGAGAAGACTTGAATGAAAATTTTGCTTTCAGAAGATTTAGAATGGGGATAGAAGACTCCGGCTTCCGTGGATGTTTAATTAATGCAGAGTTTCACTATATATACACAAATACGACAGTATTTATATGTGAGCACGTATCTAAGCAACATTCATCGTCTTGTCTTGTGTTGCGTTTGCAAGTTTGCGACTAATCCTTGCATTAGACGCCTTTAGCTCTAACACTAGGAGTAAGGACCCCGGTAGCCGTACTCGTCAAACTCGGCAAAGAGTTCGACGTGCAACCTAACCTAAGCATCAGCCCGCTGTGTTTCTCGCCGGATCTTCTCAGCGGATCGCGATTCCGATCCGGCAGCAGATTCATTCGCGAAGCAGCTACTCTTGAGTTGTTAGGTCTTGGAGGCGCTCGAGTAGCTCTTCGCAAATCCCACCCCTCCTGGCTGAGCACTTGCTCGTCCACCTTTCCTGGTGAAACTGGAAAGGCCTCAAGGCCCCCAGAAATCCTTCAAACATAAAAAAGCTGAGATAGATAATTAGATAATTAATATTGAGATATCGACCTCATACGCCAAGGCGACTGCTGGTGTTCACGCTGTGTTGTCTACTTAACGGACGTAACCCTTGCAGGCTGGATGCTTCACAGGCTCACCTCGGAGACTGTATATCATCAAACCCATTTGACTTTTGACGGCAATACACTTAACATGGCCCGGGAACATTAAATAAAACTTAAATTCGTTGATACATTAGCATCTGGTTGAAGTAATGTAAAAATTATGCGAATGTTTTTATAAAAAAAAAATACCTACATTTTAATATATATGTAATAAATATACCATAACTATAATTTAATTCTATAAACCTGTCGATTTGTTTGTTTTATAGGGACGGTCTCATGTGAGATGGGTTAATTTTGTTTATTGGATGCGATTTGATTTAGTTTAATGTTAGGTGATTATCGTATACGAGACGGTATATACTGAATTTCTCAGTGGGTCACGACTCTGATGGTAGATTCTGCGAAGCACTGCTCTTGGTAGGGCCAGTGTGTGGCCCGGTATGGCCCAGCTTCCCACATCGGGCAAACATTGTTTAATGAACAGGTTTGTATGATCTTTGTCTGGGTGTTTGTTTTCTATATATATATATATATATATATATATATATATTATTAATGTTCCCGGATATATATATATATATATATATATTTTTTTTTTTATTGCTTAGATGGATGGACGAGCTCACAGCCCACCTGGTGTTATGTGGTTACTGGAGCCCATAGACATCTACAACGTAAATGCGCCACCCACCTCGAGATATAAGTTCTAAGGTCTCAGTATAGTTACAACGGCTACCCCACCCTTCGAACCGAAACGCATTACTGCTTCACGGCGGAAATAGGCGGGGTGGTGATACCTACCCGTGCGGACTCCCGAGAGGTCCTACCACCAGTGATATATTATTTATTTATTTATTTATTTATTTATAACTTCTTATACTAGAAAGTATAAAGGCGGACTTAATGCCTTTGGCATTCTCTAACAGTCTACCTTAGGGGAGTGCAGAGGTAAAGCTTGGTAGGTGTAGTGTGAAGGTGATATTACTTAAACATATGTGTATATATAACATACATAATATTTATAGATACAAATACTCGTACTTAAATAAATACATATACATAAATATATACATATACATATCATAAATATATACATATAAAAACATATATAAACAAATATTATCAATTAGATGACTCTGCTAACTCTCTGAGAAACAGTTCTCGAACCTTCGTCTTAAACGCTTCACGTGTAGTGGCCGACCTTATTTTGAGTGGGAGCGCATTCCATAGAAGAATAGACTGAATAGTAAATGAAGAGTGTAAAAATTCAGAACTATGTGGAGGACAGCGAAGAAGAAGATTTATATTTATTTAGATATTATGTGTATATTTAAAGTATATAAGTATTTTTGTCGGTCATTGGTAGCCATAACACAGGGAATCCTAATTTGGGTCAGATAACCGTGCGTGATTTGTTCCCAGTTATTATTGTTATACATTTAGTTTCAATATGCAATAAGCTTGTTGTTGTTTTTTTAGACAAATATTAATAAAGTCAAACAATATTTAATCTATTCTCAATTTGACGACAGACTTTAAACAAGACAATAAACGAATAGTATGCATGCGTGTGAGTGTCAAATATATGGTAGGATGTGTAATGTTTTTTTTATTGATTTTATGTATATTTTACGCATAATTTAAAAAAAAATATTCTGCACTCCTTTATATTCTGTACAAGTGAGGGAAATTTCATACTCCTCCGTCCGCGCCATTTTCGTAAAAAGGGGGTCCAAAGTTTTTGCTTCACGTATTAATATATAGATACGACTCATCATCAGCACGATTAAGCAAGTTTTTGTATTTTTCATTTCGATTGACAGATATTACATTAAACCATCCACGATTTCAATAAATTACGTATTTTTCGCTATAACATTTGGCTGATAATTTTATTGACTAAATCGATACGGTGGGTCTGCGTCGCCGTCCAGTTTCCAATTTAGACTAAATCCTATAGGGTCAATATTTTGAATGCGTATAGCTCACTGCTATAAAGTTTTTAGTGTTTCCTTTCCTCTTCGTAAGAGTCAATATTACAATCCAATCTCTTAATATTCATCTACGTACGGGTAGAGATGTCGGAGACAAAACTCCATAAAACAATTAATGCTTAAAGTGTGTGACGAGCTAACGGCCCACCTGGTGTTAAGTTAATGGATCCCTGTTTTTCTCCTCCCCGCATCGCCTTCCTCAGTGCTGAGGGTCGTGACCTTTACGAAGCATTTGTATTCCGACTGTTCATCCATTCTTCCCTCTCCTGTGTGTAGTTAAATTAATGCTGGACTCGAATGTCGTCTTAATTTGATCGGAACATATACCGATTCAACAAACACGAAATGTTAAGAATGTTAAGAAGGTAAGTGAATTCGCCATTTCAAAAATAGGACCAAACGACAATGCCATGCAATGCATAGATAACATATTTTGATTTAAAAGGGAATAATTGGCAGTAGCAATAGCAAAAAGAAAAACATCTTCGGCCACTGAGTCCAGGATTTTTTTCCCTACCTATGCTGATAGCCTTGAGAGGCTATATTCAGCTTCTCCTTGACGTGTAGGTGAGCTCACGGTGCTCAAACCATGTTGCTAACAGTGGCGCTAGCAAGAGAAGTGCTTCGCAGAATCTACTGCCGGATGGAAAACGCGACCACTGAGAAGATCCGGCGAGACACTCAGCGGGCTGTGTCTATGGGTTAATTCACTCGTCGAGCCCTTCGCAAGCCATGGGTTCGACGAGGACGGTGACCGGTGCTTGTGGTGCCTAAAAGCACCGTTAATGGATCGGGAGGATCCGTAATGACGTATTTAGGGCGACGTCGACTGTTTACCATTCGGTCTACAGGATCGGGTATGCCAGCATGACGCGCCCTTACTTCCGAACCAAAACGGAAGCATCAGCATATCGTCGCTGTCAAACCAAAATCTACTATGTGCACTTTTTGAGATTTTTAATTTTCGACCTTTTCGTATAGTTCACAGCCCTATCTACCGTATAAAAAAACTGTTATGTGTCTATAGCTTTAGTATTTATCTATAGCTTTCATATTTTGTTATAGTTCTTAAAAATTCACCTTGATACAAAATTTTATACGAAAATGTTTTTACTCGTTAATACAAAATAGAGTTTTTGCACATAGCAGATTTTGGTTTGACAGCGACGATATAGCAGTCTGCTGGGCACACCCGGGCTGGGCTGACCTCTATAATTGCACGTTTCTCTTGCACTAAGCACGCTTCTCTTCTTCTCTCGTCCGAAGAAGAAAAAGTACATTATTGTAATACATCTACAACATAACCAAAATTGAATCTGCATATAACGTGGGCTGTCAGAAAATATGAGAAATATCATTGTGATGTTTCCATAATGATTATTCACACGCGTCCGACTAACATTATTGTCGCTTACACATAATCATTTGGAATTAATGGGATTGCTTACACGTTATGTTTATTTGTAAATTGATTAACGTATGTGTTCATTTATACTATTTATACTAATATTATATAGAGGTAAAATATGATTGTTTGTTTGTTTGTGTTGAATAGGCTCCGAAACCACTTAAATGAGTTGAATAGCTAAGTTGTCATCGGGTGACATAGGCTATATAATATTTTTTATTTATTTGTTTGGGAAACCCACAGTAAAATACAAACATATATTATTGAAAAAAAATAGCTAAAACAATAACCAATCATGTTTCCATCATCAAAATGACCTGTAAGTAGAGAGTGAACGAAGGAAAAATAAATAATTAAACTCCAATAATTTAACCCAATTTATGAAAAAATTACCCCAAAATATTCTTTACATCACGTGCGCTGCGAAAACTATTGATGATAGAACAAAATAATGTACTATGACTTTGTAGAACACATTATTATTTATAAAAAATGTCGGGACAGCATATGCCTAACTATTGTATTTATGCCACAATAAGTGTTATTTTATTTAAAAAAATAAAACTTCAAATATTTATAGTTCTGACTCAATAAACTTTTAAACTTTTGTTTTGTATGTATGATCTTTTAACGAAAATTAGAAAAAAATAATTAATAAAATACTTATTAAAAACAACAAAAAAATAAATAAAAAATAATAAGAAATAAAAAATCATTACAACAAAAAATGAAAGAACATTAAAATAACTTTTTTTTTAGTAACCTGACGCAAATTGTGATTTGTTTTGTGCACCTATAAAAAAAAACTATGTGACAACTGATCGAGATATTTGTCTTCAAGTTACTGCTGCTTCTCTATCCTTCCCATTCATTCTATACACCACATCAGCTTAAAAAATGTGCACGATTTATTGTTTTTAACAAGATTTAATTAAATAATTTAAAAAATCGTCGTGGCCTGAAGGTTCCTGTGCATTCTTATGTAGCGATGCACCGGTGTTCGAATCCCGCGGGCGAGTACCAATTTTTCTAATGAAATATACGTACCTACTTAACAAATGTTCACGATTGACTTCCGTGTAAGTCGATTCGATGTTCACGATTGACATTGTGTAATAAAAATCAAACCCGCAAAATTATAATTTGCGTAATTACTGGTGGTAGGACCTCTTGTCAGTCCGCATGGGTAGTTACCACCACTCTGCCTATTTCTCATATCTCAAGGTGGGTGGTGGCATTTGCGTTGTAGATTTCTATGGGTTCCGATAACTGCTCAACACACCCGACCGTGAGCTCGACTCACTTAAAAGTGAAAAAAAAACAGTAATCATATTAAAAGCTCAAACTGTTGATGTTAGTCGAAAAATTAAAGTTAAAAAAAAAACGCCCCAATTGTGACTGCACATATTCTAACGTTTTGTGTAAATAAAAAAAAATAAAAAAACTGTCTATGACTAGCCTTAACTAACCGAATTCAAACTATTGTGTTGCGAACCAAAAAAAAAACAACCGACGTTTACTATAGGGATTGAACGTACTCCGGGATCTTATAAGATCCCGGGACAACACAAAACAAAATATGTAGTAGGAAAACAAAAAAAAATATAGTAAACCCTTTTTTTAGTCTATTGATTTCGGTCGGGATATTAAAACGAAGTTAAAATTTTTTTAAATACATACCTTCAAAGATTCCGTTATTAGTGTTATTACAAACAGACATCCACTTTTCGCTTAATAACGGATAAGTAAAAATAAAGAAATCCTTCGCTGTATTAAAAAAAGTAATCTCGCATTGCACGTCCACGTGACGTTTTTGGAAAGGTTATATACAGAGTACGCTTAATGTATGTATGAGTGAGCTTTGAAAACAGTCAGTTATGTATGTACTTATATTTATGTTACAACATTAATAATTTACCTAAAAAATCATGTAATAAAAATCAAACCCGCAAAATTATAATTTGCTTAATTACTGGTGGTAGGAAACCGCGTGAGTCCGCACGGGTAGGTACCACCATCCTGCCTATTTCTGCCGTGAAGCTGTAATGCGTTTCGGTTTGAAGGGTGGGGCAGCCGTTGTAACTATACTGAGACCTTAGAACTCATATCTCGACGTGGGTGGCGGCATTTACGTTGTACATGTCTATGGGCTCCAGTAACCACTTAACATCAGGTGGGCTATGAGCTCGTCCACGCATCTAAGCAAAATGGTAATCATAATTACGGTGCCACACATTCTTAACTCGCATCCCTGATACGTCCGTCTCACGCTCCTAGACTTGTCGTGGTAGTGAATTGAGGTCAGGACAGAATTTCCCCTGTGAACCAACAACTTCATCTAACGAATATTGATATTTAATTTAAAAGCTGACACTCTCACAATTCGTAACAAGTTCAATTAGAGAGAGATAAGAAAAGGGCGATCCCGGAATTTCAAAACACAATCCCGGCATTCGATAGAGCGCGTCCCAACATCTCCGATTCAAGAATGACACAAACCCGAAATACGGTTTCCGTTCGTTTTAAATACGAACGGTTTAACGAATTCCGCACACGGTCAGCGTTGTTTGACAGTTTTAATGTCATGTTTTCGGTCGTAATCGGATTTTATTGCTAATTACACGTTCAGTTCTCATGTCAGCTTTTATTGGTGGTTGTGCTGAGCTAAAATATGCCTTTTAAAATTATGACGTCTTACACAATTATCGGCGGAGTTATATTAAATTGGTTTTAGCGCGTGAAGTTTCGGTTTCATTGATAAAAAAAATTACGATAATGTTTGTAAATGCATTAATAGGACGCGGACTGTATTTCTGTGCTAACTTCAATAAAAACTAGATTCAGACCGAAGGACTGAAGGTTTGGGACGAAATGACAATGAGGTTGGTAAGAGAGTCTTAACTATGAATGTAGAAGGTTTTAGAGGAAGAGGTAGACCTAAGGAGAAATGGATGGATTGCGTGATAGATGATATGTGTAAGAGGGGAGTGAGCGAAGAAATGGTATATGATAGAGGAGTGTGGAAGGAGAAAACATGTTGCGCCGACCCCAGGTGACTGGGAGGAGGCAGGAGAATGATGATGATGTAGGTACAATAAAGAATAAATGTAACTACGACCAGAAATGTTTGTGCAATTCTTTTGTTGCCATACTAAAAGCAATTGGTAGGCAACGGCTTGGCTCTGCCCCTGGCATTGCTGAAGTCCATGGGCGACGGTAACCACTCACCATCAGGTGGGCCGTATGCTTGTCTGCCTACAAGGGCAATAAAAAAAATTATATAAAGGCTCAGGCTTGGGATTGTCCTAAACAAGAAGAATCCGGCTTCTTCGTGATAATTTGTTCATAATTTTTCTTATATTATGAACAAATTATAATTAACTATTATTAATTATGCTTACCTATATTATATTATGTTTTTTTTTCCAAAACTGCAAACAGCAACCAGTCTGACGGTGAAACTATTCCGTATTAACCAAGTCGAGCCCTAAATGTTTTCAAAATGTTGAAAAGCTCCGTAATTTCTTGTGATATCAATGAACTCTGATTGCGAAAAGTGCTGGCTGGTGCGATAGTAGTCACTAGATAAGAGATTCAGCTCCAACATCTCCTCATCGTCATAGCAAGCCGATAGACTCAGTTTTGGCTTGTTATGACGATTTCGCGATTCCGATCCGGTGGTAGATTCAGTGAAGCACTGCTCTTGCCAATACTAGTGTTAGTAAGTCTTCTGAGATAGAGTAAGCTTACCCACCAAACCAATTGTAGTTGATACATTAGCTTAGGCAACCGATGATTGAATAGGAGAAAAAAAAGTTCAATTCATTGACTCAATGAAGTTTCAGTTCGACTCGAAGTTGTTTGAATATAATGAACTGAAAGTATGCGGCTACCTTTAAGTCATCATCAACGTCGGCTAGTTTACGCACGTCTTTAAAAATTAGGAAACTTCTTCACAAAAGTCCAGATCCTGCCTTTGCTATCACTGTCGGACCTGTTGTGCTTTATATGAGAGGAAGCGAGACGAAGCGACATGTCTGATACACATTCACGTGTGACAAAGCATGCGTATAATTTGTTTAGGTAGAGCTTTGGTTTGCTACTCCTGATCGGAGCTTGTTAGAGATAATTATACGTATTATCCTTCTTTTAATGCACTAGATTGGTTAACGTATTTTAATCGAGCGAGGACCATGGACATCTAAATTGAGGAATGTGTAAATTGCAAGACTGTTCCATGGTAAAAATAGAGAGTGTGGTGGTATGTTACTTAGCAGGCCTACAATACGTCCTACCACCAGTCAGTCGGATGGTATGGTGGTATAATGCTCAGAGATCGCGGCTGTCCATTCAACAGTGAACCTCTTAATCTTTGAAAGCATCCAAGAGAAGAAATGGGCTGGAACTTTCTCAGTACGCTGATAAACTTGAACAAATAGTTAAAAGTCGTCGTGGCCTAAAGGATAAGACGTCCGGTGCATTCGTATCTAGCGATGCAACGGTATTCGAATACCGCAGGCGTGTACCAATATTCCTAATGAAATACGTAGGTACTTAACAAATGTTCACGATTGACTTCTACTGTGAAAGAATAACACCGTGTAATAAAAATCAAACCCGCAAAATTATAATTTGGGTAATTACTGGTAGTAGGACCTCTTGTAACTCTGCACGGGTAGGTACCACCACCACTCTGCCTATTTCAGCCGTGAAGTAGTAAAGCGTTTCGGCTTGAAAGGTGGGGCAGCCGTTGTAACTATACTGAGATCTCAGAACTCATATCTCAAGGTAGGCGGCGGCATTTACGTTGCAGATGTCTATGTGCTCCGGTTGCCACCTAACACCAGGGGAGCTGTGAGCTCATCCACCACCGTCTACCCATCTGAGCAATAAAATAATATATGTAATATGAATTCCGTACTATACAGATAAATGTTCTTCGCATGTCCGACTTACAGACAGCGAAGCGGACTACCAACAAAAGTTTATAGGCAAAGGATGTAGTCATCAAAGGTGTGTGAATACAATGTACCTTTTCAAGGATTTTGACGGCTTAAATTTAGCAAAAACCAGTCTTTTGTGCGAAAGCAAAGCTAATATCATAGTTTCTTTTTTTGTAGCCAAAGGGACGTTTAGATGAAACGAGCTTACAGCACATTATAAGGGTCATATGGTGCAGCTTTCGTAACCTGGTAACCAACGTAACACCTGGTATTAAGTTGTTATTAACGGTGCCTGTGGTGCCTAAAAGCACCTTCACCGTGCACACAGGTCACCGTCCCCGTCGAACCCGTCGCTTGCGACAAGGGGCTCGACGAGCGAATTAACCCCTAGACACAGCCCACTGAGTTTCTCGCCTGATCTTCCCAGTGGGTCGCGTTTCCGATCCGGTGGTAGATTCTGCGAATCACTGCTCTTGCCAGGGTCAGTGTTAGCAACACTCCGGCTTGAGCCCCGTGAGCTCACCTACACACGTTAGGGCGAAGCTGAAATAGCCTCTCAAGGCTATCAGCATACGTTAAAAAAAAGGAGCCCATAGACATCTACAACGTAAATGCGCCACCTACCTTGAGATATAAGTTCTAAGGTCTCAGTATAGTTACAGCGGCTGCCCCGCCCTTCAAATCGAAACGCATTATTGCTTCACAGCAGAAATAGGCAGAGTGGTGGTATCTACCCGCGCGGACTCACAAGGGGCCTCACCACCCGTAATTATGCAAATTATAATTTTGCGGGTTTGATTTTTATTACACGATGTTATTCCTTCACCGTGGAAGTCAATCGTGAACATTTGTTGAGCACGTATATAATTCGTTTTCACGCACGCTAAATTTATATTATTTGGATATTCATACTGAATACTCGGCGTGGACCGGATTGTGTCCCAAACAATACGACTTACGGAAATTCAATAAAGCGAATGATAACAATAAGATCCTTACCCGACATGGGACAGTTTTGGAATATCGAACAAAGGATACTCGAATTTCTATAGATAAAACCGTGAATGAAGCTTTGTGATTCCCAAAAGGTAATCGCTTTCATGTGTTTGAAGGTATCTTGACAACCTTCGAAGGTGTTGCAGATTCCAGATAGTTCTCAGAGGTGGCTAACTTGATTAGAACAAAGATCTACTGTATACTGACGAAACACTACGATCTACCAATGACGTTTCAATTTAATGAAACAATGTAGTTCGGTATACAAATAGGTTGTATATTTTCTTTTATTAAAAAGATTAAAATACACCTGTAATTGTAATTATATATAATAATAATAAATTTAATAAATTTGAATTAAAATAGTCTAAGAAAAAATTATTTTATTGTAAAAAAAGCGTGAGGTGCTTTTCAGGATATTATAAAAATAACCCTTCTATTCATATCTATTCATAAAATATTTATAACTAATGATACCATGCACCCCACGCTTTTTTTTACAATAAAATCATTTTTTCTTACATTATTTTTAATTCAAATGTATTAAGATTTATAATCTATTTTTTAGTTGGATTTTCTATAAAAGTTGTCAGTTTTTTTCAAGATATTATTTATTTTTAATTTTTTAGTCGAATTTCAAATTTTTCAGTATTTTTTTTTTATATTGAATTGTCATTGGTCCTTAATAAGTATACCAAATTTCGAGTTCATCCGCGGTATGAAGGGGGTCAAAATCATGTTCAAAGATTCCGTTATAAACATACATACGTCTGAAGCCAATAAAAGCGTATTAAAAAGAGAACTATTGTGTAGAAGAGAGGATAAATAATGTGACGTAATGGTCATTAACAAATGATACAAGATGAAGATGATGCGTGAAGCAATTGGTGATTACGCAGTCTGTTCTATGTATTTTTATTTTTTGTCTTGTCACGATCGACTGAACTAATAGCCACAATCGACCGGTCGATCGCGATCTACCAGTTGACCATCCCTGTTCTACAGGATTCCCAAGGGAGGCAAGTGGCTCCCAGTCCGTTTCCGCAGAAATACTAGAATGTTGTGCTTCCTATTTAATATCCTACATAATCCTAACTACCTACAATATTTACGTGATCGCTTTACCTATGCCCGTCCCTCCATGGCTCCTTGTAGAACACACATTAAAACTCTCCTCAATTGCCCGGTTCATAAAACACATGCTTACGCAAAATCGTTTTCTGTACAAGCAGTTATACTTTGGAATTCCCTCCCTCCAAGCATACGAGCGTGCAAAACCATAGCAGCATTCAAGAAATCTGTTAAGGAACATTATTTATCCTTACCATCTTAAATAAATTATATATATTTGTATAATGTATTATAATATAAAGTAAGTATATGTGTGTATGTTATATATATGTATGTGTGTGTGTGTGTGTGTGTATTTGTATGTATATATATTGTTTTGTATCTTGTAATATGTATATATTATTATATGTAATGTTTACTGTATGCACTAGGTTTGTGTTCCTAATTCTTCTTTCCTTTTGCGGGCCTACTGGAAGAGATTTCAACATGAAATAAGTAGTGCCCTTGTACTCTGTATCCTTATTGACGTGTCTTTTCTAACAGCTGTGTGTACAAAATATATTAAATAAAAATAAAAAAATAAATATTATTCAACGAAGCACTTCCCAAGGGAGATGTTAGCAAATCCTTTCAGATCAGAGGCCTGTAAGCACGCCCACTAGTCAGGCTAAAGTCAGAATAGAGACACCATAAGGATGAGGTTACCGGTTTGTACGTAGACAAAAAAAAACAATTAGATTTGTCACCAGAGGTACAGACAGCAGCCTCCTCTGAGTATGATATCAGCGCACTCCGTTTACTTCGGAAAAGGCAGTGAACAGTCATGGATGAGTACCCGTACCTTGCCTATTTTTGCCACAAAGCTATTTCGCATTCCAGTATGGCATTCGCCGATCAATATCTACATATTTGACGGGCTGTTAAATAAAAATATGAACATTAGAATTTTATTGTAAAATTGTAATGGTAACATCTCAGTTCTAACTAAGTTAGCTAATTTTAAGTTTTGCTATTGCCTACCCTCTCTTCCGTTCCAGCCTTTTAGCCCCATGCATAGCAAATTGTAATTAAATTATAATAAAATTAGAATAAACGCGAATGTTCATTTTACAAGCCTGTATTTTATTTACACACGGGTTATTGAGTTTCTTCCACCCAATTAGGGTTCAGAGTGTAAGTCGTGTTAAGCGAATAATGGAGCTTGTAGACGTAACGAGAATGTGCTAATCGTGGACCGCCCTACCTCTCTTTAAAGTGGTGGATTGTACAGCAGTTACGAGTAGCATGGTGGTAGTTCCCTTTCTACTCTATTCAAGTAGATTTGTGACTGGACCGGATTAAAATGTTTGAAGACGCGTTCTTTTCGTCAGCAGGGCTTGGTCATTATTGAATGCTTATCAAACGCTGCCCGCCTACTGCCTGATCCTTGATTTTGCTTAACCGGATCATTCGTTAGGCCAGTCTGGAGACTTCCTGAATGTTTATCGAAATCACTCCAAGCTATTTCGGGGTCTATATTTAACAAATCTCACAGATTGAGCCCGTGAGCTTACCTACCCGTCCGCGAGAATAGCCTCTTAGGCTACCAGCGAATAGGTAGGGGAAATAAAGGAAACAAAAACACATCGAATTTATAGATACGGATTTCAACAGTTACACTCTCTGTCCTTAAATATTCTGTTCACCTAGTTGCAATCGTATCATGAGCACCTAAGTTTTGTCAAGTTTTATTTGAACGAAGCGTTAGCGCGAGACTACGGCGAGCACACATTGATTATTTGTCGACAAATGTCACACGTCCCGCCTTCGCTCGTGTAAACACTGCCTTACAACGTACAGAGTGTTGTTTTGTGATCCGCGACCAAGGGTCACAACTTCAGAATTGGTCTAGTTACATTTTTTTTTGGATTCTGTCCACGTCCCCAGCCTTGAAGGTATCCGTCGCTGGGGTTGACAATAGCAGTACCTCATGATCCTTTGATAATTCGTCAGAATTTTTTTTTTTTTTCCTACCTATGCTGATAGCCTTGAGAGGCTATTTCAGCTTCGCCCTAACGTTAGTAGGTGAGCTCGCGGGGCTCAACCGGAGAGTTGCTAACACTGACCCTAGCAAGAGCAGTGCTTCGCAGAATCTACCACCGGATCGGAAACGCGACCCACTGAGAAGATCCGGCGAGAAACTCAGTGGGCTGTGTCTATGGGTTAGTTCGCTCGTCGAACCCTTCGTCGCAAGCGACGGGTTCGACGAGGACGGTGACCGGTGCTTGTGGTGCCTAAAAGCACCGTTAATGGATCAGGAGGATCCGTAATGACGTGCTTTGGGCGACGTCGACGGTTTACCATTCGGTCTACTGGGTCGGGTATGTAATTTCCAGCGGCTACGATGAGAGGGTTCTCATGTCGTGCCGCCTTCTCAAAATGGCGCAGCGATGCCGACTGTAGATACTTACTAAGGGAGTCGAGCTCCAGGTCGTCGTGGAGATCCACATTCCTAAGGAACCAAGGCGCTCCGACGGCTATCCTGCAGAATCGTGATTGAATAACCTGAAGGGATTTCAAGTTGGTGCGGGCTGCGTGAGCGAACACTACGCTTGCATACGTCATGACGGGGCGTATACAAGTTTTGTAGAGAGTTACCTTATTTCGGAGGGACAGTTTGCTTCGACTACAAAGCATTGGATAGAGTCGTCCTAGAATAAACGCGGCGCGGTCGCGTACCGTTTTTATATGGGGACGGAATGTCATCCCTCTGTCGAGGGTGACGCCTAGATATTTGACCTTCGAGACCCACGGAATGGGCTGGCCAAAGAGAGTGATGGGACTAACGGCGGAGGTGTTTGCGCGCCTACTACGGAGTGGGATGCTCGAAGTGATGTTCGGAGGGCGACCCCTTTTGAAGAGCACCGCTGCGCTTTTCGTGGGGTTGATGTCTATTCGCCACTTCCGGAACCACTGTCCCAGGGTGGCTACTGCGATCTGGAGTCGCCGATGAAGCAGCGACATCTTCCTACACGAGTAGTAGATAGCCGTGTCGTCGGCGAAGAGCGCTAGATGGGTCTCCGGAGACCGGGGTATATCATTGATATACAAACTAAATAATAACGGGGAGAGCGCGGAGCCTTGCGGGACTCCGGCGGTCAGTTGACGGGGACGAGAACGAGTTCCCTCTACTCGATATCGAAACGAACGGTTCGACAAGAAGTCTCGTATGATGAGCACGAGTCTGTCTGGCACTCCCATGTTGTACAGTTTATAAATTAAACCGTTGTGCCAGACTTTGTCGAACGCCTTCGCGATGTCGAAGAAGAGGGCGCCGGTCGGGATTTGTTTACGCCTATTTAGTCCTATCAGAATGTGCTCCGTGAGGCGGTGCACTTGTTGTACGCACGAGTGTTTAGAGCGGAATCCGAACTGTTCGTCAATGAGAATTTTGTTCGCGGTAACAAAATCCCAGAGGCGTTTCCTAAGGAGCCGTTCGTAAATTTTTCCTATCGTCGAGAGGAGACTAATCGGACGGTAACTAGAAGTTTCGTTTGTCGGTTTGCCCGGCTTATGTATACCGATAACGTCCGCTTCTTTCCACACCGCGGGAAAGATGCAGTGCGTCATAGCGGCATTTAAAATTGTAGCCAACATTGCTATCAGTTGGACTGGCAAAAATTTTAGCGCGCGGTTGTGGATGCCGTCGGAGCCGGGTGCCTTCCTAGGTTGGAGGTTGTGGATCGCGTCTCTAACTTCGTCAGTGGTAATGGGGGGTAACGCGTCCGAGGGCGGCAGGGAAGCTCTGCGCTCGACCTCCCTGTCGACTAACTCGGTGTGTTCGGGGGCCGCGTGTTGAGTGCTGGTGGTGCACTGCTCTTGCAGTGCATCGGCCAGCAGCTCAGCCTTGTCATCGTCATCGAATGCCGGTGGTTGGCCTGAAGGGCGTACGAGGGGAGGCATAGTAGCGGTAGTTTCGGATTTGAGAGTCCTAGCTAGTCGCCAGTATGCTTGGTGGGAGGGCGCGAGTTGTTCTAAATAACTATGCCAATTATCGTTACGCGCGTCGCTTAAGCGGGAGTGGACTTCGCGTTGTAGACGACGCATCCGAATCCGGTTTGAATGCGTGCAGAATTATTGACGAAAGCCTGCGCTCAAAACGCGATGTTGCTTTCGAGGTTCGGGATAAATAAAAGTTCCACCAAGGTACAAATTAAAACTGTATTAGCTCTTAGAACACTCACAGAACACTTTAAAATTCTTAATTCGCTTCTTCCGCTTCGCTTCGAGTAATTCCGATTACTGACTGACTGCGTGCCATCTCTGCAACGCTTTTATAGTCTATACGACATCTCTAGATTTATCGAGAACATTCCTCACAAGTCGAGTGTTATCGATGTGTGTTTCCGCTATCTGACAATAGATGGCGTTGTACTTCTCGAGCGTTCTAGATGTTACTAGATCCTTTGATATCCGTTTCGGCTATTCGGCGATAGATGACGTTACTCATACCAGCGTAACAATATGTATAATATTATGCTTTTAAGTGGTTTGTGTATGTATTTGTAATCTAATATAAATTTCGTTGCGCCTACCATTATTTTCTCTGTTCTACCTTTGGTCGACTGGTAGAGAATGCCTTAGACATTAAGTCTGCCAATATAATGTTTACATGGAGCGTAATAAATAAATATATGTACTACTCAAAGTATCTACATCTCGACTGTTAATTTATGGAATGTAGAGCGGCTTATGCAACTTTTTATCCCGGGAAAAGTGACGGGCTGAATTCACACCGAACTGTTAATTCCGCTAATTTAGCAGATGATACAGCGTACTAACTAAATCATTATTATCATTTGAAGTCAACGTAAAATTTTAATGAACACCAACCAGCCTATACAAGGTCTCACGTATGTGACGGGTGGTCCTGGACTATTTTACCACGATCATAAACAAGGGATAATGTTTTTTTTAGCTCTCTTTATTACCATATAGACAAAATACCGATGGCTTTAGCTTGTTTTGTTGGCAAACAGCGCTAAGCTTGGTCTGGTGCCGACTTATCTCAAAGTTTTATAACAGGCTAGTGAGAAGCGACGCTCTATTTTGTTGGCAAAGCTTCCCCTGTGCTTCCCCGCCTCTCTGAACTACGTAACCACAAGCGGTAAAGTACCAGTCACGATATTTCCATCCTAGACAATATGCAGTTTAAAAAAAACCACGCTTAAATAGCAATTGATTTCATTTCTTTTTAATACGCTTTTATTAGCTTTAGACGTATGTATATATTTTATGTTAGTATGTAACGGAATCTTTTAACATGATTTTGACCCCCTTCAAAACGTCGGATTAACTTGAAGTTTGGTATATGTACTTATTAAGGACCGATGACAATTCAATATTTAAAAAAAAATAAAAAATTGAAATTCAACCGAAAAATTAAAAAATTGAAATTCTACCGAAAAATGAAAAACACGCTTTTTTACAATAAAATCATTTTTTCTTACACTATTTTTAATTCAAATTTATTAAAACTTATTTTCTATTTTTTAGTTGGATTTTCTATAAAAGCGTATTTTGTTAGTTTTTTTAAACTATTATTTATTTTATCACGTTGACCCTGGTCCGCACATTAGAGCGTAGTGGTAGAAATAAATGTATTGTTATTGCTTCCTGATGCACGTGCGAATTTCCAAGTTAATCAGACATCTTGAAGTTGGTGACAATGACTTTCAAAGATTCTGGTTGTTCTGTGTACCTAACCAAATACAGTGATTAATTAAAACTGACGAGACGGTAGATCATAGGGCGTATTACAGGTACACGCGGGAGTCTACAGCCATTCTGGCGCTTCCTGCTGCCGGTCATCGTTCTCGTCGAACCCGTCGCTTGCACGAAGGGCTCGGCGAGTAAATTAACCCACAGACACAGCTCACTGAGTTTCTCGCCGTATCTTCTCAGTGGGTCGCGTTTCCGATCCGGTGGTAGATTCTGCGAAGCACTGCTCTTGCTAGGGCCAGTGTTAGCCACAACGTCAGGTTTGAGACCCATGAGCTCACCTACTCGCCCGGTTACGCTGAAATGGTCTCTCAAGACCATCAGATTAGGTATTTTTATGTATTTATTGCTTAGATGTGTAGATGAGCTCACAGTCCACCTGGTGCTAAGTGGTTACTGGAGCCCATAGACATCTACAACGTAAATGCCGCCACCCACCTTGAGATATGAGTTCTGAGGTCTCAGTATAGTTACAAAGGCTGCTCCACCCTTCAAACCGAAACACATTACTGCTTCACGGCAAAAATAGGCAGGGCGGTAGTACCTACCCGTGCGGACTCACAAGAGGCCCTACCACCAGTAATTACGCTATTACGGTAGAAAAAAAGGCTTCCTGCTGCAACGATGTCGTGCGTTATCCAAAAAATAATGCGATTTCGAGCACATATCCCCTGTCTTGGTTCGGCCGTGTCTCAAATGTGTATCACGAAATGCGTCTTCAGGCTTTCGGTATAGAATCAAGAATGCGGTGAAACGATTGGCTTTCTGCAATATATTTATGTACTCTGTTTAATAATGGAGAGATCGGCTTTTGAGAGGCAACCAGAGATAGCCGCAGGGAATTGTGACCGAGTTTCATCAGAAAGCAATTAATATCAACATTTTTCCACGAACAAGGACGTAGCGCGAATAGCCAAAAAGCCGTATTCAAAGCACAGGAAACGGCAGAAGCTTTTGTCAGAGAACGTAAGTCGAAACAGGGTACCGTGTATTATTTCTCAGAGGGAACTCGTAGGGTTCCGTTTTTAATATACGGTGACGTCATCAATACTGACGTCATTATCTTTGTTGACGTGTGGAACGGAAGAGAAGATCCAAACCGTCTCGAGGTTCGGTTCGGCAGCCTTTGTAACTATACTGAGACCTTAGAACTCATATCGGAAGGTAGGTGGCCTATACGTTGTAGATGTCTATGGGATCCGATAAAAACTTAACATCAGGTGGGCCGTGAGCTCATCCACCCACTTAGGTAATAAAAAATAAATAAATTATTAGGAATCTTCTCATACATCTTTCGAAATAGAACCGCAATGCTTGGAGGGAATAGGTCAAAAGATACCCTTCCTCGTGCCACTATATGCCTTATTAAGTCAAGCCATTAAAAATCTACAGAACTCATTATTTAAATACAACAGGTAAATTCCGCCGAAACTTAAACGGACAATAGCAATGTCAGTTGACACGTGTCACGTCAGGGCGGGGAAGAATGGGAGCCGTACTATTAGGGATCAGTCAGTTTTGTTAGATTGTTTGTTTGTACAGTTGTGCTTTTGTATATATCGAGGGGTGAAAAGTTATTTGTTTTAAGCGACATTTCCACAGATTCGGTAGAATCTGGCGCCAAGTTCCGTTCAAAAATCCCGTTGTAAACGGAGCGCCAGACTACCGACTGTGTTTACTGTGAGCAGAACAGTTTTTTGAGGTTGCGAAATTTTATTTAATTCTACGGTACTTCTGGTTCCTAAATTGTATATTATATCAATCACTCACAACTTTATTTTACTGATATTAACTAGTTATATCAATTACAACAATTAATCTACTTGAAATTATTAATTTTATCACCACAAACTGTGGCTCGCTCAAAAATTTCGATCCTGACTTTTTTCGATGTAAAAAGTGACATGCCACAGACTATAAATATTCGAGAATGGTAATCTAAGGCCGCCAGGGTGCGCTGGAATTATTCCTATTTGTAATGGATTTTATGACCTGGTAACTGAGACCTTTAAGTCATGTCTTATTTTAATTTATATTCATATTTTTATGAAAAATGATATTATGGAGTGAAATGAAATGTGATATTATGGAGTGAAATGAAATGAAGATGATTAATTTGAGACATTAATCAAATGGGATGAAATGAAATGAGATGAGATGATATGGAATGAAATATAATCTCAGTAAAATGGTGGTGGTCATTTACTAAGATCTCAGTGGACTTTTTGGAGGAAACCGAGAAGTTACGTACAGCGGCTTTGTTTAATTTTCCCACATTTGTGCACTTTCACAGATATTAAACAGTTAATAAACCACTATTATTACATATTTAAACCCGAAGAAACACTAAATAGACAAATTAAAACAAATCACACAACTTCACACCTCGCGTTCCCGCCAAAAAGTCATTATTCCTACATAAACTGTAGCTTCAAGGGGATAGTTTGCAGTTCTTATTGAACGGTTTATACAATAAATAACTTTAATGTTGTTACTGTTAGTATTTTAGTTTAAGTACTGCCGAAGCAAGTACTGTTGTTACTGTTGGAGAAACAATTTTGTTTTGTAATGTAATACCGAAATACTTTACGAGATGGCGTTACAAAAAATCCCTTCCCAAAACTATAAAACCGTTGTGATTGTCTACGAATAATAAATAATATAATAACTAATATTTATTCGTAGGTGATTGTTTAAGATGCTATGAATATTTCGGTTTTGATTTCATCAAAATAACTTGAACTTTACTATTGAATTCCGAAGAAAATTCTAATTAAGGCTGAGTTAAGTTCAGCTTTTTATTTAAGCCTCTTACTGTAGTTTTTAAATTACATTTATGCGGATTGATGTTTCAAGGCTTTCAGATTTTAATTTTAAATTCTGAAATAATTAAGAACAGCGTCATCTACCCTTCACATTTGAAACAAAATTTAATTCGGTTTAAATTTGTAAAAGTTGATGTTGATTATTATTACACTGTAACGCAGCGTTCCGTTTCGCGGGGCAACAGCAGCCAAAGGGAATGTGACTCAGGTCCGTGCCGCGACGACCCACCCCGCGCTACCCGCGCCCGCGCATCTGTTGCATCATTCGCACCCCCAATTAGTGCGCGCCAGACTTTGAAGCGGAGTACACGCGTCCCCGGTCGATACCGGAACTGACAACCCGAGAGTCTCATGCCAGTCGGGCACCTAACATTAAACTGGCAGCCCAAGCGCGGGCCCTTTAACTAGTATTTCGGAGTGAATCTACGTAACTACGACACGTACTCGTCGTCAGTCACGGCGTCAATCCGATTTTCAAGACGTTGAAGAAGAAATTGGTTCAACCGCGGGACCGACGCCAACATTTACCGCAAACAACATGGCGTCATTACAAGAAAGTCAAATGGCAGCATTCGAACGCCTACTCGACCGAGTTTTTGAGCATAAAACTCAACTCGAATCATCAGCAACACCGACGTCGGAGCCGACATCGCCGCCTTCCTCGACGCCCGCTCACCATTCTGGGAACTTCGCGTCATGCACGGCGCGGTTCAGCGGAGCGCCCGGCGACTCACTCGACGGTTTCCTTGACGCGGTCGAATCATACAAAGATTGTGCTGACGTAGGACACGCCATAGCGTTACGAGGACTCTCGATGTTACTAACCGGAAATGCAGCCGTGTGGTGGCAAGGCGTTAAAGCTAGCATCACTTCCTGGGACGACGCTTTATCATCGTTACGAAGCGCTTTCGGTGATTGCAGACCGCCCCATCGAGTCTACTTAGAGCTCTTCAAAATGTCGCAAGGACAAAGAGAGAAGACGGAGATCTTCGTTGCCAGAGCACGAGCCCTACTAGCTCGACTCCCACCTGGTGACCTTAGTGAGAAAGTTCAAATTGATATGCTTTACGGCCTTCTACACCGTCGTGTTCGTAAAAGATTAAGAAGAGACGAAATAACTTCATACGACACGTTATTAAAGAAAACGCGCCATATCGAGGACTCCATCTACGAGACCAGTCCGCCTGAATTTATTCATCATCCTCAGCGAGCGACGCCACGTTCATCGGGTAGTACCGTAGGCGAAGTTCCCGCCGGTGCTTCGACTTCGCAGCATACATACGCGCGGATGACGCCGCGGAAAATATTCAACTCGGGCGCCGCTGGCGGCCCGCCACGCGACGACAGCGCTGCGCCGAGCACCGTTCGAGTCCCCGCGCCTCGCTACACGAACACTGATAATGTATCATCTACGTCGATTGTTAAAAGACTGTTCTGTGTTTATTGCAAAAAGTACGGACATATTCGTGATGAGTGTTTAAAATTAGCGTCAAAAACGAAATTCGACAACGAAAATACGCAAGCTGTATCCTCGTGTTACGGGTGTGGTACCAAAGGTGTTACTCGGTCTCAGTGTACAAAGTGTAACGCAAGTTATTACGCCGTCGACGCTGCACGGACCCGATCAGTCACATCCGATTTACCTATTGGTAAAGTAAATACACAGCTGTCAAGTTCAGTGAACTCTATTCATCGCGACAGCTCGTTGCATACAGCTTGCACTTCAAACACCGTAAAGTCGTCCATTTATATTAATAATCGTAAACAATGTTTTGTTGATAATGAAAATAATTATTATCCTACCGATTTTAAGGCGATTCTTCCTCCGCGCTTTTTCGGTACTGATAACAAGGTTAGACTTCAAAATTATTCTAGACTTAATCATAATATAAACAATAATATTAGTTCTAGGAATAGGCCCCTGATGCGTTACTCGAGTGGTACCGAACCAAAACATAGTTATTCCGAGGTACCAAGTGGCCGCGATAGGGTGACCATGATGAACGAAAATAGCGTGACCATGGAAAACGTCGGACATTTTTCGACGATTAATTCTAATGTGAAAAGTGTTGCCCAGAGTAACTCTACTGAGCACCAGGTTAGGTTAAGACCAATTTTAAGTGTTCAAATTTTAGGTATACGAGGTAGTGCTTTGTTGGATACGGGAGCTAAGAGTAGCGTTGCCGGTGCGTTGCTTTATGAATTGATGTTAAAGCATAACCATCCGTGTGAGGAAACCAGGCGTCGGGTGAGGCTTGCAGACGGTTCCGCGCGCACCCGCTGAGTTTTGCTCACTACTCTAGAAGTAAGGATAAGTCCCGAAAGGTCAGTAACCCTTGAATTTACTGTTGCTCCAGATGCTCAAAATAATGAAACTTTGCTTGGCATGGATTTTTTGGTGGCGGCAGGTATTGTGCTTGACTTTGCTTCATCCACTTGGCATTTTTCGGGAAAACGGGTTACATATCCAATTGAATATGAGTGCCCTAAGCCATGCATGTTTGCTTCTACTGCTGACTTCCTGCGTGATGATAAGGGTTCTATGCTTGGCTCCGATGAACGGCAGCAGCTATCACATTTATTGCAGCAGAATGGAGACATATTTAGGGTGGGGGGAGCCCCAACCCTTTACGCCGAGCACCACATTGATACCGGTGATCATCCGCCTATATCGGTACCGCCGTATAGGCTCACTCCTGTGCTTCAACAGCGAGGAGAGGTTCTCGCAATCGATTTGTTCGGGCCACTGCCAGAAGGAGAGCAGGGGGGGCGATGGGTACTCCTGGTAGAGGATGTAGCTACAAGATGGGTAGAACTCTACGCACTTGTTGATGCCACCGCCGTGGCTTGCTCCCGAGTCCTACTGGAAGAGTATTTCCTTCGTTATGGCTTGCTTATGCGTCTAGGGGTGTAACACGTAAGTTCATGCCACGACGGGATGGCCCGTATCGCGTAGTAAAAATAGTTAGTCCTACAACGTACTTCATAGCAGACTTGTCAAACAATGTCATCGGCAAGTATCACACCGCGGATTTAACCCACTCTCCGTCAAATTCAAGTACGGATCCAATTATGCCAAAGAGGCAGAGAGGAAGGCCGCGTCTTCAGACTAACAGTCCCAAGTTGGACTCGGGACGCGTTCCCAACTTGGAGGGGGAGTATGTAACGCAACGTTCCGTTTCGCGGGGCAACAGCAGCCAAAGAGAATGTGACTCAGGTCCGTGCCGCGACGACCCACCCCGCGCTACCCGCGCCCGCGCATCTGTTGCATCATTCGCACCCCCAATTAGACGTGCGCTAATCATGTTCGGAACTGGATTGAACATGACATCGTTCTTTTGAGTGTCGGAACTAGTTCCAGTAAACATGTTCGCGGAACTGTTTAGTTCCACGAACATGTTAAGTCTAGTAGCTGTTTGTAGTTTGTAGCTGTTTAGTTCCGCGGACATATTAAGTCTAGTAGCTGTTTGAAGCTGTTTAGTTCCGCGGACATGTTAAGTCTAGTAGCTGTTTGTAGTGTAGCGAATCACGTATTAAGTTATTATTAATTACACAATATTTTTCAAAAAAGGTATTAAAAATACAATTTTTTAAAAGCACTATATAAAAATAGATTGCCGCTTATGGCAATTATTATTGTAATCATTATTTTGTAAGGTTTTTAGTTTTAGGTTCATTGTTACAGCTGGTTGCATAATTTATTAATGTACTGTAATTACTTTGTCATAATTTCAACTACTCTACTACTTTCATTATTTTTCAATGTATTGTACGATGCACCGGAAACTATAACCTATCAGTTGTTAATTAAAATACCACGTTATTCTGATATACAACGTAAATTGAGCTCGTTGTAGTCTTACAACCTTTTTCCCATAACCGAGATACCGAATAGCGAAAGTGGTGAATGTTTTAAAATTCTCTAATTTTGAATTATGATTTTCTAAGAAATGGTCTACAAACACTTAAGGTTAAGTGCTCGTAGGAATGATGCATGGTCAAGGTCAAAATCCATAGCAAAACATTTTAATTGATTCAACTATCGACTGTAACACGTTGGTCGTAGAGCATAACTTCAATATTAATAAAAATGTAATATGAAAGAGCTCCACACGCAGTTTCATGCACTCGCTCCATCTCACTCCCTCGTATTCGTGCCATATGTCGCCTTATCTCTTTACGTGGACTCGTGTCGGTTCGAGACTCGTTCGGGTGGACTCGCCGCGCCACGCCTCCGCGCCGCGCGGTACCTATGCTCTAATCATGTCCGCATGTCCGTCATGTTCAACGCGTTCGTAGTTCCTGCATAACAGTACACTTTGAATGGAAATGGAACTGTCTGAACATGTTAATTTTGACAACTCGGATTGAATGATATAGTTCCATATGTGGACATAGTTCCAGGAACTATTTAGGTCCGGAACTACGCATGTCTACCCCCAATTAGTGCGCGCCAGACTTTGAAGCGGAATACACGCGTCCCCGGTCGATACCGGAACTGACAACCCGAGAGTCTCATGCCAGTCGGGCACCTAACATTAAAACACTAATTAATTGAGCGTTTCATTAGCTTTTAAGCTGAGTGACTATAATTAATTTATTTTTATTAAGTAATAAATGAGCAAAAAATAATACTTAACAAAAAGATATGAAATCCGAACAAAAACAGTTTCACTGTAAAAAATTGCGCCAAGTCCACGTTTATAAAACTCATCTCAATAACATTTGCACTTTACAAAAAAAAGAAGACTTCAATAGCTTTCATTCTCTACAAAAATATGTGAAATACAAAAAAATACCAAGAAACCGTCATAAAGATGAAAAAATTAAAAAAAAATTGTTGAAAATTTAAAAATAAAAAAATAAAAATTTTATCGTACTTGGCGCGCGTCATTGAGTACCCCAAAATTTTTCGGAAGAATTTCAACCCGAGAAAAAAACCATTTTGCTTTAATATACAGTGAAAGCTGAAAAAGTTAACCAGGTTGTCTTTTTCGCTCTTGTTAGCGTTTTATGAGAAATTGAGACAGAACTACGGTAATTTTCAACAGCTCTCACTATATACCTATGGGCTATTATATGCCAAATCGACCACTTTTGCGTTCGACCCCTTTAGATTCAGCTGAAACTTTATTATTCTTTTCTACCCTTTGAAAAACATCTTTGAGAATTTTTTCAAATGTTTTGAAGCCAACTTATACATACGTATCGACTCGTAAGTAACTTGTATTTGTATAAGCGAACACGAGAGGGTGTTTAGTTCAAATCATAAAAGATGAGTGGGAAATGAAAAAAATTCAAATAACATACGTATGAGATGTCGATTTTACTTAACTTTTGTAAAACTTATTATGAAATAATAATTCATTAATTACATTTATGCATTTCATAGGTTGACCTACTTATAAATTTCTAAACATTGAAAGGATGTTCATTTATCCTGAAAAATTTGGGGTACTCAATGACGCGCGCCAAGTACGATAAAATTTTTATTTTTTTATTTTTAAATTTTCAACAATTTTTTTTTAATTTTTTCATCTTTATGACGGTTTCTTGGTATTTTTTTGTATTTCACATATTTTTGTAGAGAATGAAAGCTATTGAAGTCTTCTTTTTTTTGTAAAGTGCAAATGTTATTGAGATGAGTTTTATAAACGTGGACTTGGCGCAATTTTTTACAGTGAAACTGTTTTTGTTCGGTTTCGCTTAACACGCAACATTTATCTTTGTAATTAAAGCTCCGTTTTATTTGGTATTAGCATCAACAGTTCGATGTTTTTAATTGATCTTCAATTAAGTTTACTGGTGTAGTCGACTGGTGCTAGGAGTTCCTGTGAGTCCGCAGTCCACACTTTGGACATACTTAACAAATGTTCACGGTTGACTTCCACAGTGAAGGAATAACATCGTATAATAAAAATCAAACCCGCAAAATTATAATTTGCGTAATTAATGGAGGTAGGACCTCATGTGAGTCCGTACGGTTAGGTACCACCACCCTGCCTATTTCTGCCGTGAAGCAGTTATGCGTTTCGGTTTGAAGGGCGGGGCAGCCGTTGTAACTATACTGAGACCTTAGAACTTATATCTCAAGGTGGGTGGCGCATTTACGTTGTAGATGCCTATGGGCTCCAGTAACCACTTAACACCAGATGGGCTGAGATCTCGTCCACCCATGTAAGTAAGTAATAAAAAAACCTCTATGCATCGTACTCTGCTGACAAAAAATTTCAAGGAATTGCATTTCTCAGTCGACAATTCGACAAATGTGATCTTTTGTGAGTCCCGATTCTCTGCTCTTCATCTTGGAGCTTCGCACGAAACCTGTAGCAGCTTTTAAAAGCTGAGGTGGTATTTCGAGGTGCCAAGCCTCTGTGTCGGATTTTAAAGAACTTTCGTTTGGTAATATAATGAGTTGAACTCCGGGCGAACGTTATAAATGTTTTGCAAGCGACTTAGTTACGGAGTTCAATTAGTGATTGGAAGGATTTAATGTGAAAACATCGATGCTTTAGTTTGTGTGTTGTGGTGCCACATATAATTTTAATTGTAATTTAACCCACAGAGCTTCGGATCCGCTCAGTGGATAGCGATTCGGTGGTAGACTCTGCGAAGCACTACTCTTGCTAGGGCTAGTGTTAGCAAATTCTCTCAGGTTAAGCCCGTGAGCTCACCTACCGTAGCTGTCTGCGTCTGCGCGTAGCTGAAACACCACTTAGTCTACTAGTGGGGTATTCCGGAACACCAGCGGCATCGCCCGGGGTGGCCCGTCATCCCGAGACGGCCGACATAGAGTTGTCTGCCATAGAGTGGCGCCGCGATTCTGGTTGTAGTGTTGATCACGGGAACCCCTACTCTGACTGGGTTCTGACCCCAGTTGGAGATCGGAAGTCGGGTGAGAGAGTGCAAGTGGAGTCGTTTGGTGGCTAGGGCCCTTAAACATCCTTGAACCGGCAGTCTGCTCTGAACATCTGCAAACAGACAAGTCCCACATACCCCGCGCGCCTCTTAGGCGTGGAAGCCTCACATGAAGTTCGGCCCCATGCCGGAAAAAAGGCTACTAGCGAATAGATAGGGAAAAAATGGTAATTTAATAATGTAACGTGAGAGAAACCAAAGTTTTTTTTGCCCTTGTAGGCAGACGCGCATACGGTCCACCTGATGTAGAGTGGTTACCGTAGCCCATGGACGTCATCAATGCCAGGGGCAGAGCCCTGCCGCTGTCTACTGTTAAGTATTCTCCACAAGCCTCGTTTACCACCTGCCACCTACAAGGGCAATAAAAAACAATACATATCACTGCCTTTTTCTGTCATGAAGCCGTAACGCGTAAACTCTTAGGACGGTCGCTCTTGTATATTGAGACTACGAACCCATGCCTCAAGGTTACTCGAAACTACCTCAAAGATAGGTATCGGCCGGTTTATGCCCCTTGCTAACGAATACACTACTTGTTCCTAGTTCCGGCATGTTCCGGCACTAAATCATTTATCGATAAGAAGGCTACGCGCTTCGCACATCACTAATACACGTTTATAGTTTTTCTCAATACGAAACGGGTCATGTGTCGTAGACTGAATTCTGGGAACATTTTAATAGGCTTAAATCGTTTTTATTTTATACTTCTTATTTTCTGTGTCAAATTGTAGTGGAGTAATGGAGGACTGGGTTGGTTTGCCACCAGGAACCCGTGGTGACTGGTTCGAAGATCGGGATAGTCACTGTATAACCTGCTTGTGACTTGACCCTGCGTCTCAAAGCGGACGGCGGCATTCACGCCGCGGTCTGAGCCCCTTAGAATCGTACAAGCCACCAGCTATACAATGTTCAAAATTAACTGACAACAATTACCCGCTCTGTCTGCCGAAAAAAGTTCGCAGCGTGAACATACGAGCGAGCTTAAAAGCTGTCAATATCGTTTAGTTAATAATATCTTTGCTCTTCGCAAATTGCGCTGACAAAAACTTCGGAATTGTGCTTCACATAATAATAAGCTTGAGCGGGCGAGCTTCGCGGACTTTTGCGTTTATTTTATCACATTAATTTATAGGAGCTTATAATTCGTTTGTTAATATATTAGAAGTGTTAAAAAGCAAATTATTTTTGGTTCATCGAGTTTCGGATATCTGATTTTAGAAAAAAAAAATTGTGTTTAAATGTGTGGACGACCTCCAAGCCCACCTGGTGTTAAGTGGGTACTGGAGGCCACAGACATCTACAACGTAAAAGCACCACTATACTTGAGACCTTAGAACCTATATCTCAAGATGGGTGGCGCATTTGCTTTGTAGATGTCGATGGGCTCCAGTAACCACTTAACACCAGGTGGGCTGTGAGATCGTCCAACAAACTAAGCAATAAAAAATAAAAATAAAACAGTAAACAACAGGTCCTACCACTGGTAATTATATTAGGAAGTAAGAAATAAGAAGATGCAATCGTTCATATTCAATTTCAATCACGTTTAAATCCTTACTAGACAAACACCAATCACAATAGATGACGTCACATGTGGCTATCCATTTTTATGGTGATTTATTTAGTTATTTTTTATTGATGGATGGACGAGCTCACGGCCCGCCTGGTGTCAAGTGGTTACCGGAGCCTATGACATCTACAACGTAAATACCTACACACTTTAAGATATGAATTCTAAGGTCTCAGTATAGTTATACTAGTTATTTGAGAGGAGTTAATTTGACTCGCAGTCGTTTTTTCGACGCAGTCGTCGCTCGTGGTGGAGTAGCGATAATAGCTCTCTTGTTTCTTGTAAGACCTGTCTGACAGCCATCGTAGAACTCAAGATATTTGACAGATGCCTGAATCTCGCTTACGACATTTTCAAGATAAGCGTACATATATACAAGTTCCAAACAACATCATTCGGACCGTCGCGTCGGTCTACCGAGCAATGTTACCCGCTCGGTATATAATATATATATATATATAAATAAACTTACTTCCTAATTTTCTTGCGTTTGTATGATGGGTAGCCATCACAATACATACATTGTCACTAGGCATTCTCATAAACAATGTTCCGTATCGCTCGCCAGTCAAACGCAGCCGACGAATGTATTTATAATTAGTGTTTTTGTTCCTCTCCCTCTCCCTCCTCGGGCCCTCGATACGAGTTCTGCGTCTCCCGTCTCGTCTCAAATATTTATTCTTTGAAACGCATTAAACGAATTTTCATGACCTCGCAATTCACAATAATTGTAGTGTCGTTTGGTGTTTTTTTGCGAACTAAAGACGGCAGTACGCCGCGGCGCCGACACAGTCGTCGGTAATGATCGATGCACTCCTAATTTCGGGACGAGGAGGTCTCTTGAGAGAGTAATCAGGCCGGGAGCTTCGGTGACGAAGACGGAACCCTCTCTGGACCACCAGTGGTAGTTAAAGACAACACCGCACTTGGAATATACATACACATCACCGTGTAGTAAAATCACCGTGTAATACCACATCGTGTAATAAAAATCAAACCAATCATAATTTGCGTGATTAAAAAAAATAATGTAATATTAAAAAAATTATAAATAATAATTTATAAAAAAAAAAAAAACATGCCCGCTGAGTTTCTTGCCAATTCTTCTCAGGACGGAGGCTAGTTCTTGTGAATTGGCGGTAGTTCTTTTGACGTTCAACAAGTATGTACTTTCATTTAGGTTGAATAAAAAAAAAAATAAAAAAAATAAAAAAAAACTGGTGGTAGGACCTCTTGTGAGTCCGCGCGGGTAGGTACCACCACCCTGCCTATTTCTGCCGTGAAGCAGTAATGCGTTTCGGTTTGAAGGGTGGGGTAGCCGTTGTAACTATACTTGAGACCTTAGAACTTATATCTCAAGATGCGTGGCGCATTTACGTCGTAGATGTCTATGGGGTCCGGTAACCACTTAGCACCAGGTGGGCTGCGAGCTCGTCAACCCACCTAAGCAATAAAAAAAATAAGAATAGCGGATATTCATTTGCAGATAACCACAAGCTAGTACCAATTTGCCTAATGAATCAGGTACGTATTTGCGAATGACCACTAAGATGAAGGAGTAAAATCTTTTGATTAAAAATCGTTATGCAAATATTTCCGTAAACACGGCTGGTGGTGGGGAGTCTTGTGAGCACTGATAACTAACACCTTGCCTGTGTTTGCCGTGATGCGGTAAAGGTAGCTGCTTTTTTTTTTATTGCCCTTGTAGGCAGACGAGCATACGGCCCACCTGATGGTGAGTGGTTACCGTCACCCATGGACTTCAGCAATGCCAGGGGCAGAGCCAAGCCGCTGCCTACCGCTTAATACTCTCCACATAACGCTCGGGAAACACCTTGGGGGGAGCTCATTCTATAGCCGGAAGGTAGGTATGTGGCAAAAAATACCTCTGGAAACGCACTGTGGATGACCGCAGTGGCTCCAGGTAGTATGAATGAACTCTGCTCCGGTGGCGGGCGGTGTGATGGTAAAAACGAGATGAAGGTATCATCTTGAACAATTCCTCAGAGCACTCCCCATGAAACATACGTAAACGTGCCACTTGACCACTTAACACTAGGGTGAGCTCGTCCACCCATCAAAGCAATAAAAAAACTTAAGGGCTTGCGTATGTCTTCTTTATGTTCCAGTGACTGCAGCGTATAAGGAGCCGATACCAGGATGGGTGGACAACTTGAACGGTCCAACGGGACTTCTTGTTGGAGCTGGAAAAGGTTTTAGTCCTCTTGCCTTTCATTATCATTATCCTGCCCTTCTCCCAGTCACATGGAGTCAGCGCAACATGTTTTTTCCTTCCATACTCCTCTATCATACACCATTTTTTCGCTCACTCCCCTCTTACACATATTATCGTCTTTCACGCAATCCATCCATTTCTTCTTAGGTCTACCTCTTCCTCTATATCCTTCCACATTCATAGTTAAAACTCTCTTACCAACCTCATTGTCATTTCGTCTCATCACATGTCCATACCATCCCAAACGTGCACTTCTCAGCTTCTCCATCACATGTGCCACTTTCAGACTTCCTCTAACATATTCATTCCGTATTCTATCCATTCTCGTTACTCCACACATCCATCGCAACATTCGCATCTCTGCTGCATGCAATCGTCTTACAAAAGCTACTTATAAGTATCACTTAAAGTTACTTATAAGTATTACTTCATAATTTCCGCCACATTCCAATGGTGTTGGTCACTCAAGCCACATTCCCCATACGAAATCATACGCGATCGATTTTTGGTTCATTTAAAATTAAGGAACACTTGTTAATAAAACAAATAAAAAACCTAGAGCCGCTGATTGATTATTAAAGAGATTTATTCAATAAACATTATTACAGTGATGTCGGGTAGTCACTATTGAACCTTTCGTATAGGTGTCCACAAAGTGACTTTTTGGCGGAAACGCGAGGAGTGAAGTTGTGAGATTTGTTTTATTTTGTCTATTTAGTGTTTCTTCAGGTTTAAATGCGTAATAACGGTGGTTTATTAGCTGTTTAGTATCCGTGAAAGTGAACAAATGTGGGAAAATGAAACAAAGCCGCTGGACGTTCTTCTCGGGATCCTCCAAAAAGTCAACCGAAAACAATCTCAATAAATGACCACCATTTTATTGAGATTATATTTCATGCCATATCATCTCATCTCATTTAATTTCATCCCAGTTGATTACTGTCTCAAATTGATCATCTTCATTTTATTCCATATCATCATTATTCATAAAAATAAGATAGTAAATTAGAATAAGACATGACCTAAAGGTCTTAGTTACCGGGTTATAAAATCTGTTTGAAAAAAAAAAGTATATCCACAAGTACTCGATCTATAATAACAATGATTCGATATTTTCTTACAACTCCGTCGAAATTCTCAATTAATTTATTTAAATAATACATTAAATAGAACTTGTAAATAGTAATAGGAGACATATATTGTCAATGACACGATTATTAGCCGAACTGCGAAGTCTAAGTAGAAGAGTCTGTAACAATAAAATAATTAGCTCAGCGGATGGTCTTTTACTAATCGAAGTTAAATATCTTTTTCACCTCAGCAGCTCATGCCGCTTTTGCTGCGGGACAACACTGAACAAAACGCAATTTTGATTCGAGCGTGGGTCAAAGTAGCTTTTTATTTTTTCTATCTTCATTTTGAAACATTCGAATTATTAAGCGATACGATCGTAGACTGGGACCAATTTTTCTAATTGAATATGCAATTTCGAAAAGGGCACATGTCGCATATTTTGTCAAATACGTTTTTTCATATACATGTAGTTTTGAGGCTTACCTACACCCATTTTATAATAATTTCAGTAATTTTCAATTGCTAATTAACACTAAAATATACACAGAATAGATAAATAAGGTTGGAATGGTAATGTAGGCGGGGCAAGCGTGCCACAGTTATGATTCTACAATCATAACTCGACCGATTCTTTCATTCACCGCGTTTAGTGCGCTTCGGACTACTTTGGCGAACAGATCTCCGCTTTATAATGCCGTGCTGTGCAATTATAACTTGTAAAACAAAAAGTCAGACCTCAAGTATAGAGCGAGGAGGTATATCTTTCGATCCGTAAGTCGAAATTACCATTTAATTACAATATTATTTGTCTAAAACATAAAAATATACTGAGCATTATGAAATTCCAAACATTAACAACATTATTGCAACAAGTTATAAACAACATACATTGCGTGATGTGTACTCGCCCAATGAACGCAATGACCAAGTCCGCTTCCAATGTACTACATGCATTGCCTTATTTATCTATTCCGTGAAAATACAACTCAAAAGTTAATATTTTAAATTTTACGCTGCTTTAGAAAATAACTAGTTTTTTTCATTTCCTGAACATTTTACATTTTCAGAGATGTGCTCTTTTCGAAATTGCATATTCAATTAAATACGTTCCTTTTTTACTGGTGGTAGGACGTCTTCTGAGTTCGCACGGGTAGGCACCACCACCCTGTCTATTTCTGCCGTGAAGCAGTAATGCGTTTCGGTTTGAAGGGCGGGGCAGCCGTTGTAACTATACTGAGACCTTAGAACTCGTATCTCAAGGTGGGTGGCGGCATTTACGTTGTAGATGTCTACGTGTTCCGGTAACCACTTAACACCAGGTGGGAGTTCGTCCACCCATCAAAGCTATAAAAAAAAACGTAATCTTACTGTTTTTGGAGTCTCCTCGCCTGCGGTAAGGTGGAAGGGTCCTCGTCGCAGCAAAACTCGCGGGCGCCCTTTATGTACTCTCTGATGTAGTCGTTCCAGTTGATCTCCTGTAAACAAAACGGGTACATCATCAGTGGCAGCCGGCTCGCGGTGACCGACGCAGAGTGAGTGGCCGCTTGTTCTGGACTTATAGCAAGAATCCGAGTGAGAAATTCACGATCTTGAGGTTTGGGTCTTACAAATTGACTACGATCGACTCGGGTCAAAGCGCAGTCCGCTCATCCCTATTATCTCATTCCACTCCCCTCTTGTTTATACGTCTAAAACGATTGTGTCTCCTTGGACAATTTAAATTTTTTTACCTATGCTGATAGCCTTGAGAGGCTATTTCAGCTACTCCTTAATGTGCGGGTGAGCTCACGGGGCTCAAACCGGGAGTGTTGCTAACGCTGGCCCTAGCAAGAGCAGTGCATCGCAGAATCTACCACCGGATCCGAAACGCGTCCCACTGAGAAGATCCGGCGAGAAACTCAGTGGGCTGTGTCTGTGTGTTAATTCGCTCGACGAGCCCTTCGTCGCAAGTTACGGGTTGGACGAGGACGGTGACCGGGCGAGGTTAATGCTAATAGGCAAACACGTTCGGTACTACGATCCTCTGAGGCTATACTGCCTGAAGTCCTTGCGCCTAAAGGATAAGACGCCCGGTGCATTCGTATCGAGCGATGTAATTGTGTCGTTATTCAAATCCCGCAAGCTGGTACCAATTTTTTTAATTAAATATAATTACGTATTTTCTTCGGAACACAAATCACAATAAATCACACAGCCAAAGTCAGTGTTACCTGAATGTTTGTATAGAATATTCTGTCGTCCTCAGTCGATATCTTAGTGCGCAGAGCCAAGAAATTGTCATTTCTAAAGAGCCACTCCTTCGTCGTGTAGTACTGTAGGACTTCAAGGCCGTAGTTGATGCGTTTCTGGATTTTGATCATGCTGAAAAATCGAATGGGGATCTTAACGCGTTGAGCTCTGCGTTCAACTCACTGGTGAGATTCAGGACCATTCTGTTTGGACAGGATTTTATCTTTTTGGTATGTCTCCCCAGCGTTTACGGTCATTGGCCGCGTCAAGGGCTTCGTGGAATGGATTTTCTAGTGGACCCCATTGTAATGGACCACGTGGTATAAGTGCGCGAAGAACGTATACAGACAAACAAATATCCATTTGTATCTAGTTAGATAGATTAATAAAAACAAATATAATAAAAGACAGGAACTTACAAAGTGTTCTTGCCCAAGAGAAACAGCAATAGGTCCACGAAATACGCCGGCAAGAGATGCGTGAAGAAGAGAGCAATCTCGTGCTGGATCCTCGTCTTCTTTGGCGAGCCACCGGGATACCAGAGGCACACGGAGAATGGATACTCTCGTACGTGGACGCGACCTGGTGAAGTTTTTTTTTAATTATTTTATGGCCCTTATAGGCAGACGAGCATACGGCCTATCCGATGGTGAATGTTTACCGGTACTCATGGACGTCAGCAATGCCTGGAGCAGAGCCAAGCCGCTGCCTACCGTTTAATACTCTCCACAAGCCTCGTTTGAAGAAGGACATGTCATAGCGCTCGGGAAAACCGTGGAGGGGAGCTCATTTCAAAGCCGGATGGTACGTGGCAAAAAAGATCTCTGGAAACGCACTGTGGATGAACGCAGTGGCTCCAGGTAGTATGGGTGAACTCTAGTCCGCGCCGCGTAGGGCACCGGTGACCTACATGGCAGTCGAAGCGTTAACTGTTTACGTGATCGCCAACGATAGAAATAACGTGAACTGTAAAAATAGTTTTAAACTAGCGGCCCGCTCCGGCTCCGCTCAGGTCTTTAACCAAAATTTCAACAATATTTGACGTTGTTTTATTTTTTTAAATAAAATAACACTTATTGCGGCATAACTATAATAGTTAGACATATGCTGTCGCGACACTTTTTTTAAATAATAATGTGTTCTACAAAGTCGTAGTACAGTATTTTATTCTATCATCATATAGGGCACGCGATGTAAATAATATTTTAGGTAATTTTTTTACACCTTGGGTTACATTATTGGAGTTTTAGTAAGAATCCCTAATATTTTTCAAAAAAGATTATAACCTGTGTCACTCGGGAATAGTGTAGCTTCCAAACAGTGAAAGCATTTTTCAAATCGGTTCCGTAGTTTCGGAGCCTATTCAATACAAAACAAACAAATCTTTTCTTTTTATAATATTAGTATAGAAGTATAGATTATCTCTGTATCTTCAAGCGTCTGTAATATTTTGATCGTCATTCGGATTGTGCGGACCACGGTACTCCGGGATCCGGGTTGAATTCGGTGTGTTTTCCGTAAACTCACCCATGTCGAGCGCTTCTCCCCAAGTGATGGGGTTCAATCCTGATTGCGTTATGTTGCATATTTGGATTTTTTGCGGTCTGAAAAAGATGAGGCGACCTTAAAACTCAGTTCTTCGGTTCACGGGTATAGGAAGAAGCACACGACTTTTTTTTTACTGCTTAGTTGGGTGGACGAGCTCACAGCCCACTTGGTGTTAAGTGGTTACTGGAACCCATAGACATCTACAACGTAAATGCGCCACCCACCTTGAGATATAGTAAGTTCTAAGGTCTCAGTATAGTTACAGCGGCTACCCTATCCTTCCTAGCTACCACCGTTTAGGGCATATTGTAAGCCCTTGCCTACTTCTGCGGCGAAGCATGCGTGCGGTCAGATCGGATCGGGATAATGCATTTGAGACCTCATTTCTAAAGACAGGTGGCGATATTGACGCAACGACGTACCTAGTGCGTTATTTTTTTGTATTTAACATCTAAAAGCCATCATTAGTGTGCGTGTGATAAACAACGCCATCTATCTATCAGGGAATTCAGACAAATAGAAGTTTACGCGGACGCGACCGAAACGGAAGCAGTTTTAAATCATGCAGTGTCTGCTAGCGTTCGTGGCGCCCGCTGTATTCGCCCAGAAACGATTTAATACGCAGCGTTAAACACGTTACTTACTAAAGAATTCTGCGATGAAGAAACATAAATGGATATAAGAGATAGACACAATCATTCAACGAAGAGCAGCAATCACATACCCGATCCTGTGTACCGAATGGTAAACAGTCGACGTTGCCCTAAGCACGTCATTACAGAACCTCCCGAACCATTAACGGTGCTTTTAGGTACCACAAGCATCGGTCACTGTCCTCATCGAACCTGTCGCTTGCGACGAAAGGCTCGACGAGTAAATTAACACATAGATACAGCCCACTGATTTTCTCGCCGGATCTTCTCAGTGGGTCGCGTTTCCGATACGATGGTAGATTCTGCGAAGCACTGCTCTTGTTAGGGCCAGTGTTAGCAACACTCCGGTTTGAGCCCCGTGAGCTCACCTACACGTCAAGGAGAAGCTGAAATACCCTCTCAAGGCAATCAGCATAGGTAAAAAAAGCAATACATCAAGTTACTACTTACTTCTCGACGCCCGTGAGATACGCCAGTAAAATGCAAGCGTTGACAGCTATATCGACCGGCACAACGTCAGTTTGAAGCGAATCGTCGCAATGCATCGTTCTTATGACCCCTGAAGAAGAAAAACGAGATCTAAGAAACTTCGCCGCCCCTTTCAGCGACATCTACCGGTCAAATTGAAGCTTCAAGGTTTTAATATCTATGGGTTCAATTGAAATCGCCGCGGGCTACTTACATAATACAATTAGAAATGGCCCAATAACCTTTTTAAGCACTTAAAGAGGGCGTTCTAGGAAGACTTGGATGAGCCGTGTAATGTGGTTATGCGAGAGAAGGGTGTGAGTGCAGAGATGGCGTATGGTAGGCCTGAATGGAAACAAAAGACATGCTGCATGAATCACACGTAGGATAAGGGTATACAGGAGATTATGAGGGCATATAGAGTAGGACAAAGCCAAGAGTAACAAGAATGGATAGAATACGGAATGAATATGTTAGAGGAAGTCTGAAAGTGGCACCTGTTGAAAGTGTTGAAGTTGAGAAGTGCGCGTTTGGGATGGTATTGACATTGTGATGAGACGAAATGACAATGAGATTGGTAAGAGAGTGTTAACTATGAATGTGGAAGGATATAGAGGAAGAGGTAGATCTAAGAAGAAATGGATGGATTGCGTGATAGATGATATGTGTAAGAGGGGAGTGAGCGAAGAAATGGTTTTTGATAGAAGAGTATGGAAGGAGAAAATATGTTACGCCTACTCCAGATGACTGGTAGAAGGGCAGGAGAATGATTGTGAAAGGCAAGAGGACTAAAACCTTTTCCAGCTCCTACAAGAAGTCCCGTTGGTCCGTTCAAGTTGTCCACCCATCCTGGTATAGGCTCCTTATACGCTGCAGTCACTAAAACATAAAGAAGACATACGCAAGCCCTTAAAAATTTTTTTTATAGCTTTGATGTGCGGGCGATCTCACAGGTCACCTGGTTTTAAATGGTTACTGGAGCCCATAGACATCTACATCGACAACGATTCTAACATCTTAAGTGCTCTATTTATTGAAAAGGTAAAATTGTATAATCTGAACTCGAATTAGTACGTCTACTCACCGATAGATGGCCGTGCGATCGTAATAGGGAATTTCCCTTCGTATTGTGATACTAGGTCCTCCGTAAGAGACTTCGTGTACGCATATGTATTGGGTTGGGGTTCGATTAACCTGCGAAGATTTAGCATTAGCATTAAAACGCTTTCCATTGCTGCAAAGAAAACTTTAAGCTTAAAGTGTATTCGGTGATTATATGCCAATTAGGTTAGAATACTCCATTGACATACATAGTTTGATTCCTCATACGAGATCCCTAAAATGTGGCCACTGAACCGGTCATCGTTCTCGCGGAACCGTCTTCGTCGCTCGCGACGAAGCGCTCGACGAGTAAATTAACCCAAAGACCCAGTCCACTGAGTTTCTCGCCGGATCTTCTCAGGAGATCGCGTTTCCGATCCGGTGGTAAATCTTGCGAAGCACTGCTCTCGCTAGGGCCAGTGTTAGCAACGTCGTCAGGTGTGAGCTCACCTACTTGTAAGGTTACGCTGACATAGCCATTTCAGCTCAGGTAGGAAATTTAAATTTAAAGTGGCAAGTGAAAAGTTTTTGAATCGCCCGTCATGTATAAAAACAAAATCAGATGATACGGCCTGGTGTCAAGTGTTCACGACAACGTAAATGTCGCCATAAACCTCGAGACATAGTTCTAAGTCTCTGTTTTACAGTAAAACGGCTGCTCTGCCCTTCAAGCCTAAACGCATTACTGCTTCAGGGCAGAAATAGGCAGGGCGGTGGTATCTACCCGCGCGGACTCACAAGAGGTCCTACCACCAGTAAGAAAGATAGTTTTCTTATTCTTCTGTTGTTCCTTCTAAACACTTAACTTTTTCACCTATTGACTTCCTCGCTTCGCTTCGCATAGCTTCCCTTCACACTTTCATATGTCACGCTCCTACAATCGTCTCGACTATGCCCAAAAATTTCTAGAACATTCTCGATCCAACTAGAACATTCTAGAATGCTCTAGACTAATCTTGTCAGTATCAAGAACTTTCTTAGAACACTCGTTTCTAATCGTTTCGATATCTGTTCTTGTTTTTTGACAACAGATGGCGCTGCTCGTACCGGCATGACAATTTATATTTTAAACTAACATTAAATCTATTAAACTTAAATTTGAATATAGACGCCAACAGAGCCAAGCCGTTGCCTACCGTTACGTACTCTCCACAAGCTTCGTTCGAAGAAGGACATGTCATAGCGCTCGGGAAACACCGTGGAGGGGAGCTCATTCCAAAGCCGGATGGTACGTGGCAAAAAAGATCTCTAGAAACGCACTGTGGATGAACGCAGTGGCTCCAGGTAGTATGGATGAACTTTACTCCGGTGGCGGGCGGTGCGATGGTAAAAACGAGATGATGGAATCATCTTAATCAATTCCTCAGTATTTTCATTAAAATGAACTTACTTGGGCTGCATATGCGCGACCAGCTGATCATCCATCCAACTCATGCAGTCCATGATGTGTTCAGGACGGTGTGGAGAAGGATACAGCTTCTCTTCTAGAAGGTCCAGCTCGCAGCGGCAGTAGGACGTCGATACGTGGATGAAGGCCTTAGTGAATTTCACGATTTTTTTTAATTCAGTTCCGAAACTACTCAAAGCTATTCGCGTAGCGCGTAAAAAACCATTTATCTATTTATTTATTGCTTTGGAAATTGTTTTTTAACTTACCCTTACACATAAACATGATCCGATCCAAATGACCGTTTTACAGATGCTTGAATCTCGCTTACGACATTATCAAGATAAGCTTGCATATATACAAGTTCCGAACACGCAAGAAATATCACCCGCTCGGTGGAAGGTCTTCCCTTTGTAGTATACCTACAAACTGTTGAGCCTGACGTGATCTTGAAAATGTCGTAAGCGATATTCAGGCATTTGTCACAAATATCTTGAGTTGTATGATGGCTATCCGCCACACTACCCCCGGATCGGAATTGCGACCTACTGAGAAGATCCGGCGAGAAATTTATCGGGCTATAACTATGAGTTAGGTTTCGCGTCGAACTCTTGGATCATTTCGACGAGTACAGCTACCAGGATCCCTATATCTTCTCTTATTGCGGAACTGCAGGAGTCTAATGGAAGTTACAACAGCAGAACGATACCTCCGATTCCTCCATACACATACGGCGTTTAGATGAATTGCTCGCCATCATCATTGCATACCTCGAGGTTATTAAAGTCCTTGGCGAGCTCCAACACTTTCTTTGTAGCTACCGTGTTCAAATTGACGGCGTCACGCAGAAACATATCGAATCTGGAATCACCAAACGGTTGTATCGTTAATACGTCATCACTGAGCTTAGTGCGAGTTTTTTAATGTTCTCGATAGCGTAAAAGTTAATCCAATTTTGTATGCAGTTGGAACAGCGCCCCTAGCAGCACACGTAGGCAAACGATCTCATTCCATACAAATATGAGTTAACTTTTACGCTATCGAGAACGTTAAAAAACTCGCACTAAACACACAGTACACCACTACTCCGAGTTTCTGATGAACCGCCTAAACTTGAATCCGAACGGTTAGCTCGTTTTGCACGAATCTAACTCTAAAAACTGTTGACGTGATTAACATCTTATAAATCGATGAACGCCGGATGCACGCACGTAAAAGTGTCACGTTCCGCCTGCGCCTGTGCGTGCGAGCGAGAGCGCGGAACACGTGATAGAGAGGCATGATCGGCCCAAGCGTTGGCTTGTGACACGTCTCTTTTCTCGCATGACGTCACAGCCAGCTGTTCGAATAGTTCCGCTACTGACGATATCACGTAAAACTACCGACTTTACAATTTTTTAAATACTGGTATAGCATAAAGACCACGGCGTTGAGCCAACGGATGACGTAAACCATTCGAAGCCTCATAAACAATATAATGGCAATACCATTAACACGTTAATAAACAGTAAAACTGAATTTTAATGTGGCTGATAAAGCTTACGGTCGCTCTTGAAAGTTACCCTTGTTTTTTTTGAACCACCCTTCCGATACGACAGCTTTGCGGCAGAAATAGCCAGTAACTTTTCAGACCCACACACGCTAGCGTGTCCAATAGCGTGTCCTTCTCAGCCCGTATGACTTTTTTTATTGCCCTTGTAGGCAGACGAGCATACGGTCCACCTGATGGTGAGTGGTTACCGTAGCCCATGGACGTCAGCAATATCAGGGGCATAGCCAATCTGCATCCTACCGTTAAGCGCTCTCCATAAGCCTCGTTTGAAGAAGGACTTGTCATAGCGCTCTGGAAATACCGTGGAGAGAAGCTCATTCCAAAGCCGGATGGTACGTGGCAAAAAAGATCTCTGGAGACGCACTGTGAATGAACGCAGTGGCTCCAGGTAGTATGGATGAACTCTACTACGGTGGATGGCGGTGGTAAAATTGACTTGCCTCACGCAGGCGGCGCAGTGGAATATGACCTGACACTCCCGCTGTATCAGCTCTCTGTCTGCTGATGAGATGCCCAAGTCGTCCATCAGTATGTCGCCCGGGACAACGTGAAGTTTCTCGAAACACTTCGGGTTTTCCTTTTGCAGGGGCCCGAATAACTGCGAAATTGATATTAATGCTGTAGCACCATTAGTAGTTCTAGCTGGTAAGACTATGGCACGTTTTCTCGTTGCTTAGATCGGCTTACAAGCTGGTGATGAAGAGTTCCAAAAGTTTCTTGTAAGAATAAATTCAGCGGTCGTCAACAGATGGCGCAACTAACCTTGAATCCGAGGAAGTCGTCTAATCTCTCTTTACTGCTTTGCCCTTTTTTGGGCCTCATTAATAGGTAGAGCTTATTCAAACCAGGACATGACTTCAATAGTTTCTCGACTAATACTTTTCCCATGAAGCCCGTCGCTCCTGTGATGAAAATCGATTTGCCCGCGTAGTATTCGGCTACGCTAGCAGATGGCGCCATTTTCAATTATTTTTCTGTGAACAAATAATGACTTTAATGTTTGTTAGTTTTTTTGACTTCCTATATGGTATCTAATTGTTGTCACCGTATTCACCAGTTTTTCAGGAGCCCTTAAACACACCACAACATTTGTACTGGGCGGATCGTGAGTTCGTCCATCCATAATTCGGAAAAAAATTAATACTACACTTAGCGTGTGACGTTTTTGATTACACAATTTTAACAGAAAAGATTGCCGTATTTCCCGATTCACTATTTCCAGATATAAATTAACAAAGTAAGACATACCCTTTGGTGTTTTTTTTTTAATAGATACGGTTTATTTAATGCAATTCGTGATGGAGTGTCGTAAGAGATAATTAGCAAATTTTGAAGAATTACGTAGGTAATTTTACGCAATGTAATTTTGTTTTTTTCCGATCCTTGCTAAATAAACATAAAAAAATCTTTATAAATACAAAAAAAATAATTATTAAGTACATAATTTGTTACCAAATATTTTAATGAAATTTTTAGCAACTTTATTAGCTTAGGTACTTAGAATTTTGACGCGACACTATAGTTTAAAAGTTATATCTGATATCTGCTGTATAAATGCTGTTTTTTTTCCTTACTAAGTTCATGGTCTAGACTCTAGAGAGACCATATCAGCGTCACCGGGCGAGTAGGTGAGCTCACGGGCCTCAAACCTGACGATGTTGCTAACACGAACCCTAGCAAGAGCCGTGCTTCGCAGAATCTACCACCGGATCGGAAACGCGACCCACTGAGAAAATCCGGCGAGAAACTCAGTGGACTGTGTCTGTAGGTTAATTTACTCGTCAAGCCCTTCGTCGCAAGCGACGGGTTCGACGAGAACGATGACCGGTGCTTGAGGTACCTAAAAGCACCGTTAGTGGATCGGGAGGATCCGAAATGACGGATAAAGCTGTATACTTCGTCTTATATTGCGTCGAATGGTGAACGAAAGCACGGCCCATCTGATGTTAAATGGTTACCAGAGCTCACGTTTGTTTGCAACGGACTCTTTGAATGTCATTATCAACGATCCTAAGAAGGCATCGAAGGCTGATGCAGAAACAATTTTATTATGTGCCTCGCTCCGATATTGTGACCGATTTCAACAGTACGAAAAAGAGGCAATCAATAGTGAGTATACGCTTTGCTATTCAGCGTATTTTTTTTGGATTTAAATTACGTATATGTCGGCGTTACGCCAGGCCTTTCACATGTGGCGGGTAGCCATCATACAACGCAAGATAATTGACAGATGCCTGAATCTCGCTTACGACATTTTCAAGATAAAGCGCATATATACAAGTTCCGAGCAATAACATCCGGACCGTCGGTCTACCGAGCAATGTCACCCGCTCGGTGGAAGATCTTCCCTTTCTTGATTAAGCCTCCCCACAATGGTGACCCCGACGTGATCTGAACACGCAACCTTCTGATCTAAATATAACATCTTTTACAATGAAAATACAATATAATTCTATAAAGCTTTAACATTACCTGTTTACTAAAAAAAAGCCACGTCTTAGTTCTTACACAATTAGCTATTTTTGTGATGGGTATAGCAAATACAACTTCTTTTATACAAACAAATGTAGTTACTGCGATATAATTCACAAAATATGTCTTAATATTACATAAATACATAATTTAGTGATTTTTACATGACTCCAACATTAAATTATTTTACATAAATTACTTTTAACTAATATAAGCTAAAATTGTTATTATCCAGCCTAATAATAGATGATGCCAACAATATCATTGCATAACAATTACAATACTTAATTAAATTATTACTGTTAATTATAATATAAATTATTATTAATATTTATGCTTTATACATATTTAATAATTTATACAGTAATTTGTGTTTTTAAACAATAATATAAAAATTAAACCTATTCTGATAATCTTCAGATAAAAACAGTGTCTGCTAATTATTAAATATGGTACAATAACAGTTTCATTTTGCTAATAATAAATCAACAATAACATAGAATAAACTAATCTATATATCAATATGTTAATTATTGCCAATAGTGGCGTTTGTGTCCATATATCTATATATTAATACGTGAAGCAAAAACTTTGTATCCCTTTTTACGAAAATTGCGCGGACGGAGGAGTATGAAATTTTGCACACTTATAGAGAACTAGCGACCCGCCCTCGCTTCGCTTCGGAAACATTAAAACAAACATGAAACCAAAAAAAAAAATAAAAAAAAATTAAAAAAAAGTAGCCTATGTTCATCAGGGACAATGTCGGCTTCTAATGGAAAAAGAATTTTTCAATTCGGTCCAGTAGTTTCGGAGCCTATTCGAAACAAACAAACAAACAAATCTTTCCTCTTTATAATATTAGTATAGATATAGAGAAGAAGTGCACAATGCTAATATTTTTTTTAAATAATGCATAAAAGATACATTAAATCAATAAAGAAAACATTACACACACTACATACCATGTATTTGACGCACACACGCATGCATAGTATTTATTGTCAAACTTTTGTTCTTGACGTCTGTGGTCAAAATGAGAATAGATCAAATATTGTTTGTCTTTATTACTATTTTTTTTATAGAGTAGCCTTAGCGAAATTTGTGATTATAGAAGTATAAAATACAATCATAATAGTGTACAAACTTACAATTCCAATTATCTATAGTCGAATTTCGTCTACTGCGGGACCTCTAGTACATATTATTTATTAACGCCAACAGTTTCAGTGTCGTGTAATGCCGACAAGAACTTTACACCATGTTTTATCAAGATGGCTGCGGAACTTAGAAGGAACGCATATATTTTCTTTTTATTGCTTATATGGGTGGACGAGCACACAGCCCACCTGGTGTTAAGTGGTTACTGGAGCCCATAGACATCTACGACGTAAATGCGCCACCCATCTTGAGATATAAGTTCTAAGGTCTCAGTATAGATACAGCGGCTGCCCCGCCCTTCAAACTGAAACGCATTTCTGCTTCACGGCAGAAATAAGCAGGGCGGTGGTACCCACCCGCGCGGACTCACAAGAGGTCCTACTACCAGTAAATATAATGTCAGATCTTTGACTGACTCGGTGGCGCAGTAAATATCGCCCCTGACTGTTGCGCCAAAGCGAAAGGTCGCGGGTTCGATCCTCGCATCGGGCAAACATTCGTGCGATAAACAGGTTTGTTTGATCTTTGTCTGGGTGCTTATTATCTACCAGTGGTCCCCTGGTAGTCGAAATTCGACTTTAATGAATTGAAATTTTAATATGATATATGTATTTATATATCTCTCTCTCTAATTACACAGGTATTGGCGTAACAATGGCAGCAATAATTGACCCATCAATAAAACTTATAATAATTATATCATTAAAAATATTGTGTAACAAATGTTAGAATGTCGTCAGTACGCCAAATAAAGATTGCGGTTAATAACAATTAACTCGATTTATTGCTATGGTTTTGTTTTGTAATGCGTTTTTGCACAACATAGAGATATTCACGTGGACTTTTAAAACGCGAAGAGTTTTCTTCGTGTAAATTTTTTGCAAATTAAGTAATTCACTTTCATCATTAAAATCTTTTTATTTTAAATTTTTTTTATTTGCACACACATTCTAAGGAATGGTGGACGAGCTCGCGGCACACCGGTGCGAAGGGGTTACCGGAGCCCATAGATATCTACAACGTGAATGCCGCCCCCACCTTGGAATATAGGTCTAAGGTCTCAGTTTTTACAGTATAACGGCTATCCCGCCCTACAAACCGAAAGGCACTATGTACTGCTTCACGGCAGAAATAGGCAGAGTGGTGGTACCTACCCGTGCGGACTCACAAGACGGTCACACGGTATATCCTTTAGGCCACGATGACTACGAAATTTCTGGGTATTAATTAAATTTTAGTTTTTTAAGGTATAAGGCATAGCTTTTATCGCGGGCTTTGAGCGCGACGACCGAATCAAGAAATTCCGTAACGAAAATAAAGCCTAACACCCTCCACTCCGCCTACCATGTAGCTCGCGTTCAACACATTCATACGTTGCGCTTGTGTAGTGCTTGTGATTAAGCGCGCGGCGTGACGTCGCACTGCATGCATTTTTTTTTAACTATCATTCATAAGTCACGCTACTCGTCAAAGCGATCGAAGATTTCGACGTGCTACCTAATCCATAGACACAGCCCGCTGAGTTTCTCGCCGGATCTTCTCAGTGGGTCGCGATTCCGATCCGGTAGTAGATTCATTCGCGACGCAGTCAGAGTAGTTAAGCCCTTTTGGATAGTCACTCAGTAAGCTGTACGCAAACCTTTCCATCCTGGCTAAGACCTGGAGCTTGAGCATACGTTCAGGTGAATTGGCAACAACTCCCGGGCCACACCAGCTGTTCTACACGTTTCGTTGGAAATACCGACTCCGTATTGTTATTAGAAGGATTCGATTAAAAAAACTATTAACCTCGAGTTAATTGCAAGCGATCCGTGCTATCTGTCTATCGACTTTGAGTTATGAACCAGGAAAAAATGTAATTTAATAATAACTATTCTAAACATGAAGTTACGCATCCATGACAAGCGGCTTACATACAAATCAGTGTACTAGGACTAGAGGCTAGATGTAGGTCGGATCTGTGTCTGTTTGTGTACGAGAAGAGCTCGGGATCAGTACAGAGCTGCAGAGGACTGTGTCTGTAGTAGTGTAGTATAGGACTAGAGGCTAGATGTAGGTCGGATCTGTGTCTGTTTGTGTACGAGAAGAGCTCGGGATCAGTACAGAGCTGCAGAGGACTGTGTCTGTAGTAGTGTAGTATAGGACTAGAGGCTAGATGTAGGTCGGATCTGTGTCTGTTTGTGTACGAGAAGAGCTCGGGATCAGTACAGAGCTGCAGAGGACTGTGTCTGTAGTAGTGTAGTATAGGACTAGAGGCTAGATGTAGGTCGGATCTGTGTCTGTTTGTGTACGAGAAGAGCTCGGGATCAGTACAGAGCTGCAGAGGACTGTGTCTGTAGTAGTGTAGTATAGGACTAGAGGCTAGATGTAGGTCGCATCTGTGTCTGTTTGTGTACGAGAAGAGCTCGGGATCAGTACAGAGCTGCAGAGGACTGTGTCTGTAGTAGTGTAGTATAGGACTAGAGGCTAGATGTAGGTCGGATCTGTGTCTGTTTGTGTACGAGAAGAGCTCGGGATCAGTACAGAGCTGCAGAGGACTGTGTCTGTAGTAGTGTAGTATAGGACTAGAGGCTAGATGTAGGTCGGATCTGTGTCTGTTTGTGTACGAGAAGAGCTCGGGATCAGTACAGAGCTGCAGAGGACTGTGTCTGTAGTAGTGTAGTATAGGACTAGAGGCTAGATGTAGGTCGCATCTGTGTCTGTTTGTGTACGAGAAGAGCTCGGGATCAGTACAGAGCTGCAGAGGACTGTGTCTGTAGTAGTGTAGTATAGGACTAGAGGCTAGATGTAGGTCGGATCTGTGTCTGTTTGTGTACGAGAAGAGCTCGGGATCAGTACAGAGCTGCAGAGGACTGTGTCTGTAGTAGTGTAGTATAGGACTAGAGGCTAGATGTAGGTCGCATCTGTGTCTGTTTGTGTACGAGAAGAGCTCGGGATCAGTACAGAGCTGCAGAGGACTGTGTCTGTAGTAGTGTAGTATAGGACTAGAGGCTAGATGTAGGTCGGATCTGTGTCTGTTTGTGTACGAGAAGAGCTCGGGATCAGTACAGAGCTGCAGAGGACTGTGTCTGTAGTAGTGTAGTATAGGACTAGAGGCTAGATGTAGGTCGGATCTGTGTCTGTTTGTGTACGAGAAGAGCTCGGGATCAGTACAGAGCTGCAGAGGACTGTGTCTGTAGTAGTGTAGTATAGGACTAGAGGCTAGATGTAGGTCGGATCTGTGTCTGTTTGTGTACGAGAAGAGCTCGGGATCAGTACAGAGCTGCAGAGGACTGTGTCTGTAGTAGTGTAGTATAGGACTAGAGGCTAGATGTAGGTCGCATCTGTGTCTGTTTGTGTACGAGAAGAGCTCGGGATCAGTACAGAGCTGCAGAGGACTGTGTCTGTAGTAGTGTAGTATAGGACTAGAGGCTAGATGTAGGTCGGATCTGTGTCTGTTTGTGTACGAGAAGAGCTCGGGATCAGTACAGAGCTGCAGAGGACTGTGTCTGTAGTAGTGTAGTATAGGACTAGAGGCTAGATGTAGGTCGGATCTGTGTCTGTTTGTGTACGAGAAGAGCTCGGGATCAGTACAGAGCTGCAGAGGACTGTGTCTGTAGTAGTGTAGTATAGGACTAGAGGCTAGATGTAGGTCGCATCTGTGTCTGTTTGTGTACGAGAAGAGCTCGGGATCAGTACAGAGCTGCAGAGGACTGTGTCTGTAGTAGTGTAGTATAGGACTAGAGGCTAGATGTAGGTCGGATCTGTGTCTGTTTGTGTACGAGAAGAGCTCGGGATCAGTACAGAGCTGCAGAGGACTGTGTCTGTAGTAGTGTAGTATAGGACTAGAGGCTAGATGTAGGTCGGATCTGTGTCTGTTTGTGTACGAGAAGAGCTCGGGATCAGTACAGAGCTGCAGAGGACTGTGTCTGTAGTAGTGTAGTATAGGACTAGAGGCTAGATGTAGGTCGGATCTGTGTCTGTTTGTGTACGAGAAGAGCTCGGGATCAGTACAGAGCTGCAGAGGACTGTGTCTGTAGTAGTGTAGTATAGGACTAGAGGCTAGATGTAGGTCGCATCTGTGTCTGTTTGTGTACGAGAAGAGCTCGGGATCAGTACAGAGCTGCAGAGGACTGTGTCTGTAGTAGTGTAGTATAGGACTAGAGGCTAGATGTAGGTCGGATCTGTGTCTGTTTGTGTACGAGAAGAGCTCGGGATCAGTACAGAGCTGCAGAGGACTGTGTCTGTAGTAGTGTAGTATAGGACTAGAGGCTAGATGTAGGTCGGATCTGTGTCTGTTTGTGTACGAGAAGAGCTCGGGATCAGTACAGAGCTGCAGAGGACTGTGTCTGTAGTAGTGTAGTATAGGACTAGAGGCTAGATGTAGGTCGGATCTGTGTCTGTTTGTGTACGAGAAGAGCTCGGGATCAGTACAGAGCTGCAGAGGACTGTGTCTGTAGTAGTGTAGTATAGGACTAGAGGCTAGATGTAGGTCGGATCTGTGTCTGTTTGTGTACGAGAAGAGCTCGGGATCAGTACAGAGCTGCAGAGGACTGTGTCTGTAGTAGTGTAGTATAGGACTAGAGGCTAGATGTAGGTCGGATCTGTGTCTGTTTGTGTACGAGAAGAGCTCGGGATCAGTACAGAGCTGCAGAGGACTGTGTCTGTAGTAGTGTAGTATAGGACTAGAGGCTAGATGTAGGTCGGATCTGTGTCTGTTTGTGTACGAGAAGAGCTCGGGATCAGTACAGAGCTGCAGAGGACTGTGTCTGTAGTAGTGTAGTATAGGACTAGAGGCTAGATGTAGGTCGCATCTGTGTCTGTTTGTGTACGAGAAGAGCTCGGGATCAGTATAGAGCTGCAGAGGACTGTGTCTGTAGTAGTGTAGTATAGGACTAGAGGCTAGATGTAGGTCGCATCTGTGTCTGTTTGTGTACGAGAAGAGCTCGGGATCAGTACAGAGCTGCAGAGGACTGTGTCTGTAGTAGTGTAGTATAGGACTAGAGGCTAGATGTAGGTCGCATCTGTGTCTGTTTGTGTACGAGAAGAGCTCGGGATCAGTACAGAGCTGCAGAGGACTGTGTCTGTAGTAGTGTAGTATAGGACTAGAGGCTAGATGTAGGTCGGATCTGTGTCTGTTTGTGTACGAGAAGAGCTCGGGATCAGTACAGAGCTGCAGAGGACTGTGTCTGTAGTAGTGTAGTATAGGACTAGAGGCTAGATGTAGGTCGCATCTGTGTCTGTTTGTGTACGAGAAGAGCTCGGGATCAGTATAGAGCTGCAGAGGACTGTGTCTGTACTAATTTAGTGTCATTTTGGATTCTCCCGATCCACTAACAGAGCCTTTAGGTACCTCAAGCTCCGACCATCGTTCTCGTCGAACCCATCGCTTCCGACGAAGTGTTCGGCAAGTAAATTAACCCACAGACACAGCCCGCTGAGTTTCTCACCGGATCTTCGCGGTGGGTCGCGTTTCCGATCTGGTGACAGATTCTGCGAAGCACTGCTTTTGCTAAGGCTAATGTTAGCAACGTCGTCAGGTTAGAGCCCCGTGAGCTCACCTACTCGCTTTGAGAATCTAGCATAACCCCTCGACGTTACTAGAAAAAGTAGAAAAAAAAAAGAAAAAAAGGTAGCTCTGAGTGACTCAATTAACTCAGTCTCCTATTAATGTGTAAATCGATGAACTAAGCGCGTCGTAATTTAGAACGATCAAGAGACAATTACGTACGTAATTAGGTATAATTTACGAATCCATTCGTAGTAATGATAAACGGAAAATCTATGTGCGGTCGCGGTAATTAATTGTCTTGCGTATGTAATAGTCTGTATTATGTTCCGTGCGGTGTGCTCGCGTGGTTTGCTTCTGAGATGTCTTGCGACACCCAACGCTTGTTACAGAGTAATGCGGGATACATACAGCTTCACTTCTTAGGATACGGCGGCGCAGACAGAGATTTCTTCAGAATGAAAACTAGAGACAAATCACGCACGATCATCTGGCCTTTAGGATTCTCTTGATTATTGGTACCGGAAACTGACATACATACTTATATACGTTTAAATTTATACATATATTTGTTTTTACATCGGCCCAATAAAAACCCTTTGATCTACCTTTTGAACCTTTTGATCTTATATCATTTATGTTTATGTTATAATTATTTATTACACTTCATGTAATATTTACATTGACGGACTTAATGCCTAAGGCATTCTCTACCAGTTAACCAAAGGTAGTGCCGAGAAAGTAATGGTAGGTGCATTGAAATTTAAATCAAATTACAAATATATACATACCCTACACAAGTGTAAGTATATGTACGTGGAGACGGTCATTAGTTTGGTAGCTAAACGAAACGCAGCACGATTCCCGAGAGATGGCAGCACGAATGCGGTATCGTCAGAGCCTAGCCGGTGGAGGCGCGTAGACGCCATCACACTTACCAACCAGCCTTCTTGAAGCGCTGTGCCTCCGTCCCAAGAACTGTCATTCGTTTTCGTTTGCTAAAGTCAAGAGAAGATTTCTAAATTGCTCTAAGATAACAAACGTGATTGGTGTACTCAATATTTCTCTTAGCTCGATCACCATATTCGCCCCTATGATGTCTGACGATGGTGTTAATAATTGTGGCTTCTCCGACAGATAACTAGCGGCCAGCTACAGCTCCGCTCGGGTCTTTAAAAAAAAAATCAACGATATTTGACGTTATTGCGGCATAACTATAATAGTTAGACACAATAATATGCTGTTGCGACACTTTTTGTAAATAATGATGTCATTGTGTTCTACAAAGTCGTGGTACATTATTTTATTCTATCATCAATACTTTTCGCAGGGAACGCGATGTAAAGAATATTTTAGGTATTTTTTTTACACCTCGGGTTACATTATTGGAGTTTTAGTAAGGATCCCTAATTTTTTTCAAAAAAGATTATTATAGCCTATGTTACTCGGGAGTAGTATAGCTTGAAAGAATTTTTCAAATCGGTTCAGTAGTTTCGGAGCCTAATATTAGTATAGAAGTATAGATTAGTATAGATAAACTCACAGACGTAGAGCAAGCAAACCTGTTTGTCGCACAATGCTTGCCCGATGCGGGAATCGAATCCACGGCCCTCAGAGCAACAGTCAGAGCCGCTAATTACAACACCACCCAGTAAGTCAAAACTAGTACCCGACTGCGGGATTCGAACACCGTTAAAGTCTCGTCTATCTTAGCCCAAGACCATACTTATAACTTGTAAACTTATTTCAACGCGGTCTTCTCGAGGTATTTTTCCGACCATATTAACTCTTGCCACCATTACTCCTTAGACTCTTACATATCGAGACGTCAGTGTGCCGTATCTCGCTGACGGGACACCAGCCGATCGTCATCGCATCCGTTTACCTCCCCCCGGACAAGCCCTTCCTGAGCAGTGACATCGAAACACTGACTCTGTCATCCTGGCAGGCGATTTAAAATGCCACCACACTAGGTGGAACTGCCACCGTACAAATTTAAATGGTAGGCGTCTCGACGCGTTTGTAGACGACCTTACCTTCGAAATAGTCGGCCCTCCAACTCCAACATGTTATCCGTATAACATCGCGCTCCGTCCGAGCACTATAGACCTGGCACTGCTTAGGAACGTAACTCTGCGCTTGCGTTCTATCGAAGCAATGTCAGAACTCGACCCAGACGTCGAACCTGTCGTTATGCAGCTCGGTCGCCCCCACTACCCAGTCACAGTTACGAGGACCATGGTGGATTGGAAGAAGCTGGGCACGTGCTTAGCTGATGCCGCTCCACCAATCCTCCCCTGCGGCTCGGATTCAACTCCATCCTCCGAGGACACAGTCGAATCCATAAACATCATTACGGATCACATCTCTTCCGCGATCATAAGATCTTCCAAAGAAGTCGATGTAGAGGACAGCTTCCACCGCATCAGACTACCCCCAAACTTAAGAACCTCTTAAGAGTTAGAAACCCGGCAATCTGGGCCTACGATCGACTTCCCACACACTCAAACTGGATTCGGATGCGTCGTCTACAGCGGGATGTCAAATCTCGCCTAAGCGACGCCCGAAATGAGAATTGGGATAGTTATTTAGAAGAACTCGCGCCCTCTCACCAAGCTTACTGGCGACTAGCTAGGACTCTCAAATCCGAAACTACCGCTACTATGCCTCCCCTCGTACGCCCTTCAGGCCAACCACCGGCTTTCGATGACGATAACAAGGCAGAGCTGCTGGCCGATGCACTGCAAGAGCAGTGCACCACCAGCACTTAATACGCGGACCCCGAACACACCAAGTTAGTCGACAGGGAGGTCGAGCGCAGAGCTTCCCTGCCGCCCTCGGTCGCGTTACCCCCCTTTACCACTGACGAAGCTAGAGACGCGATCCACAACCTTCAACCTAAGAAAGCACCCGGCTCCGACGGCATCCGCAACCGTGCGCTAAAACTTTTACCAGCCCAACTGATAGCAATGTTGGCTACCATTTTAAATGCCGCTATGACGCACTGCATCTTTCTCGCGGTGTGGAAAGAAGCTGACGTTATCGGTATACACAAGCCGGGTAAACCGAAAAACGAAACCGGTAGCCCTCCGAATACCACTTCGAGCATCCCACTCCTTAATAGGCGCGCAAACACCTCCGCTGTTAGCCCCATCACTCTCTTTGGCCAGCCCATACCGTGGGCCTCGAAGGTCAAATATCTAGGCGTTACCCTCGACAGAGAATGACATTCCGTCCCCACATTAAAACGGTACGCGACCGCGCCGCGTTTATACTAGGACGACTCTACTCAATGCTTTGCAAGCGAAGCAAACTGTCCCTCCGTAATAAGGTAACTCTCTACAAAACTTGCATACGCCCCGTCATCATGTATGCAAGCGTAGTGTTCGCTCACGCGGCCCGCACCAACTTGAGACACCTTCATGTTATACAATCCCGATTCTGCAGGATAGCCGTCGGAGCACCATGGTTCCTGAGGAACGTGGATCTCCACGATGACCTGGACTTCGAGCCCGTCAGTAAGTATCTACAGTCGGCATCGCTGTGCCACTTCGAGAAGACGGCACGACATGAGAACCCTCTTGTCGTGGCCGCTGGAAACTACACACCCGATCCTGTACACCGAATGGTAAACCGTCAACGTCGCCCAAAGCACGTCATCACGGATCCTCCTGATCCATTAACGGTACTTTTAGACTACAAGCACCGGTCACCGTCCTCGTCGAACCCGTCGCTTGCAACGAAGGGCTCGACGAGCGAATTAACCCACAGACACAGCCCACTGAGTTTCTCGCCGGATCTTCACAGTGGGTCGCGTTTCCGATCCGGTGGTAGATTCTGCGAAGCACTGCTCTTGCTAGGGTCAGTGTTAGCAACTCTCCGGCTTGAGCCCCGTGAGCTCACCTACACATGCTAGGGTAAGCTGGAATAGCCTCTCAAGGCTATCAGCATAGGTAGGAAAAAAAAAAACAAAAAAACTCCTTAGACGTAAGTAACACGAAGATAAGCTAACGAAGGGCAAAACCGTGACCACCGGAATCGTAAAATATTCGAAATGTCGTAATTAAAGTTATTTATAATTAAAATTAATAATTTGTTGTTTGTAAAATCGGTTTACGGACGGTAGTTTTACGTGATAACGTCAGTAGCGGAACTAATCGAACTGTTGGTTGTGACGTCACGCGAGAAGAGAGATAAACGTGTCACAAGCCAACGCTCAGGCTCGGGCGGAACGTGATACTTTTTCGTGCGTGCAGCCTCATTTATATATCTAATATAATAGGTTGGGGAAAAAGTATTTTTGTATTATAGTAATGTATGAACCTGTAATAAATTCTCTTTGGCTATACTATTTATATCTGGCTGGTTTTGGTATCAGTAAAAGTTTAAATTTTAAAGAAGATAATACCAAATTCAAACTAGGAAAATTTGTGATTTTTATTTATTTTTCGTACTGTCAAGCTGAGTGAATCTAATGAAGAATTTCGATACATTTTAAAATTATACTACAAAAAAGGTAAAAATGCAATGCCAGCCGCGAAAACAAATTGCGATGTTTATGGACCTAGTGCAGTGTCTGTGAGAGTAGCACAAATTTGGGTTAAGCGTTTTTAATCCGGAAATTTTATGTCAAAGATGCACGTCGCTCTGGTATTACGGATAAAATGGATGCCATTTTTGAAATAGTGAAGCAAGATCGGCATATCAGTAGTTACAACATAGCTGAAGAACTGGGAATTGACCACTAAACAGTTTTGACGCATTTGAAAAAAAACTGGGTACACAAAAAGCTCGAGATTTGGGTACCTCACGAGCTCACGGAAAGAAACCTAATGAACCGTGTACTCATTTGTGATTCTTTATTACGACGTAATAAAACCGAACCATTTTGAAGAAGCTGATAACTGGTGATGAAAAGTGGATCACGTACGAAAAGAACGTGTGAAAAAGGTCGTGGTCAAAGGCCAGTCAGGCTTCACAGACTGTGGCGAAACCCGGGCTAGCTCGCAACAAGGTGATGCTGTGTGTGTGGTGGGATTGGAAGGGCATTATTCATTATGAGCTGTTACCACCAGGCAAGAAGTTGAGAGAAAGCGGCCGGGATTAATCAACAGAAGGGGTGTGGTTTTTCATCATGATAACGCTAGACCTCACACATCTTTAGTCACTCAGCAAAAAGTAAGAGAGCTTGACTGGGAGGTGTTAATGCATTCGCCGTATACCCCTGACCTTGCACCTTCAGATTCCCACCTGTTTCGGTCTCTTCATAATTCTTTAAGCAGTGTCAGGTTAACATCACGAGAGGACTACCAAAACCAATTGTCACGGTATTTTGATCAGAAGCCCCAAAATTCCTATAGCAATGGAATCATGTGACCTACACGATGGCAAAAAGTTATCTAACAAAATGGTACCTACATACTTTAGTTAAATGTAAATAAACATATTAAAAAATGTTGTGAATTTTCTTAAAAAATGCGAAGAAACTTTTTCCCCAACCTTATATAAATCTACAGTGGTCTTTACGGATGTTCCGTTATAACTACTGAAACATGCATCCGATTGATTTGAAACTTGGTATCCATGTAGAAAATACACGTACTTAATTTTATTAAAATACATAATATACTTAAAAAAAAAAACTTAATGGATAGGCTCTAATATTTATATGAGCGTTGGACTCCCTAATAATAATGACAATAAAAAAATAATGTTAATTTTAAATGCCCAGCGAAGCGAGCGAGTACGGCTAGTTGATTTATAAATTGTTATTACGTCAAAATGGCCGATAAATAAACATACATATTATGTATACGTCTTGTAAAAACTGAAGTGATACAGAAAATTATAATTTGAAAAGAATTATAATTTGCGTAATTACTGGTGACACGACTTCTTCTGAGTTCTGCCTATTTCTACAGTGAAAAGCAGTAACGCGCTGCGGTTTGAAGGGTGGGGCAGCCGTTGTAACTATACTTGGGACCTTAGAACTTATATCTCAAGGTGGATGGCGCATTTACGTTGTAGATGTCTATGGGCTCCAGTAGCTACTTAACACCAGGTGGGATGTAAGTTCGTTCACCCATTTAGGCAATAAAAAAAAGAAGAATTTCATAAAGCTAGTTTGTCTTGGAAAATTAACCAAATCGGTCCAGCCGTTCTCGAGTTTTAGCGAGACTAACGAACAGCAATTCATTTTTATATATATAGATTGTTATTTTTATGTTTTTATTTTTTTCCCCTACATAATCGTTGGTAGTCTAAGAGTCTATTCCAACTACGCGCGGATGTGTAGGTGAACTCATGAGCTCAACCTGAGAGAATTTGCTAACACTAGCCCCAGCAAGAGCAGTGCTTCGCTGAATTTACTACCGGGTGGGAATCGCGACCCGCCGAGAAAACCCGGCGAGAAACTCAGTGGGTTTTTGTTATTCTATCAAGCGATACTTGCAAAGTGAAAGGCAACATGTGTTAGCGGTAAGATAATATCATTTAAAACGTAATGTTATAGACATTAATCGTAACCACGTAAACGCAGAATTCGTTCGAATTTAAGAGCACATAATGGCTATTTATGAAACATATTGATTGTTGTAAAATTATGTTAATATTTAGCTATTACTTTGTTTTTATGGGAGGTAATAACATCCCGAGTAGTTGGCGTGATCACGACGCTAGTGCAATGTCTTCGTGTAAAGTGGAATATGAATGAGTTCAGCTGAAGCAGAGCTACCAGGGTCCGATAGTTATGACAAATTACTGGTGGTAGGACCTCTTGTGAGTCCGCCCGGGTAGGTACCACCACCCTGCCTATTTCAGCCGTGAAACAGTAATGCAACGCCACGCTTTTTTTTTTACAATAAAATCATTTTTTCTTACACTATTTTTAATTCAAATTTATTAAAAAAAAAAAATTATTTTGTTGTATTTTCTATAACAGCGTATTTTGTTAGTTTTTTAAACTATGTATTATTTATTTTTAAAACTAAAGAGTTTTAAAGGCTTTAAATGATAAAGGTTTTTCTTTACACGGCTCAGCTGATACTGTTCAAAGTGGATGCGTCAGGAGGATGAACAGGGTGGGTTTTCAGTCATCTCCGTTCCCCTTTTGGTTTATTTTAGGATTTAAGGCTAGGTACGTGAATACGATAGGATGGATGGTGGTAGGACCTCTTGTGAGTCCGCGCGGGTGGGTACCACCACTCTGCCTATTTCTGCCATGAAGCCGTAATGCGTTTTGGTTTGAAGGGTGGGCCAGCCACTGTAACTATACTTGAGACCTTAGAACTTGTATCTCTAGGTGGGTGGCGCATTTACGTCGTAGCTGTCTATGGGCTCCAGTAACCACTTAACACCAGGTGGGCTGTGAGCTCGTCCACCCGTCTAAGCAATAAAAAAAAATCGCTATACAGTTTGTCTTAAAACACAACTCTGTGTAATACAATAAATACAATTCTCATGTGAATTGCGTATCAATAAAGCAATTGTTTCTATAAAGGTTTTCGCAAGTCAATGGATTCGTTTCGTGACGCATTGACGCAATTTGCTTGTAGCGAGAGTGCTCTGTGTGTTTATTAGCGCGCATAGTTCCGTATGGTCTAGTGGCTAGGATACCTGGCTTTCACCCAGGAGGCTCGGGTTCAATTCCCGATACGGGAAACCTTTTGCAGCCCACTGAGTTTCTCGCCGAATCTTCTCAGTGGGTTGCGTTTCCGATCCTGTGGTAGATTCTGCGAAGCACGGCTCTTGCTAGGGTAAGTGTTAGCAACTCTCCGGCTTGAGCCCCGTGAGCTCACCTACACACGTTAGGGCGAAGCTGAAATAGCCTCTCAAGGATATCATAGCATAGGTATAAAGAAAAGCGCGAATTCATTAATGTTCTCGATCGCGTCAAAATTAACTCAAATTTGTATGGAGTTGAGGTTTTGTTATTGCTACGCGCTGGGGTTCGGGATAAATAAAATGTTCTACCAAAGTACAACTTAAAACTGTATTCAACGCTTTAAACACTTCAGAAACACTTTAAAATTCTAAAATCGCTTCTTCCGCTTCGCTTCAGTTAGTTCAGAGTAGTTATGATTACTTATTAACTGCGTGCCATCTCTGCAACGCTTTTATAGTCGATACGACATCCCTAGAATTATTGAGAACATTCCTCACAAGTCGAGTATTGTGTTTCGCCATCTGACAATAGATGGCGTTGTACTTCTCGAGCGTTCTAGTGCGACTATTCGGCGATAGATGGCGTTACTCTTACCGGCGTAACTTTATTATTCTGAAGGAGCTCGGTATCAGTACAAGTTTGTCCGCTATTAGCCTCCAACGTATTCTCGCGTATTTCGGCCACATCGCTCGTAGAGGCCCCTGATAGCTTAGGGAAGCTGATGGTATTTGGTCAGGTTGACGGGAGAAGATCACGCGGACGCTCACCTACCCGCTGGTCTGATCTGGTAAAGACGCTCACCGGCTTGCCAATACCGAGCCAATGCCATATTATTATTTACATTTACGAATAGTACCTATATGTAGTATGTAAAATTAGGATTGTGGCGCAAAAAAATAAAATTATTCCACTGTATAAACTTCTTTTCTAAAATCTTCTTATTAAAAATCAACTGACACATTTTACGGCTTGCTCATTCAATCGCCATCTTCCTTTTCTCTGTCATTCTCTTTTCCCTTTCTTACTGTTTCCTCTCAGTCAATTCAAAGGAACGTTAGCTCCTTTCCACTATTTTTATACTTTTTATAAAATTTGTTTATCTCTTAGGCCACGACGACGTTTAAAACGTTCCGTTCTTACCGATCTTACATGTATTTGTATTTTTGTGTACAAATTTTTTATTGCCCGTGTAGGCAGACGAGCATGCGGCCCACCTCATGGTGAGTCGTTACCGTCGCCCATGGACTTCAGCAATGCCAGGGGCAGAGCCAAGCCGCTGCCTACCGTTAAGTACTCTCCACAAGCCTCGTTTGAAGAAGGACATGTCATAGCGCTCGGGAAACACCGTGGAGGGGAGTTCATTCCAAAGCCGGATGGTACGTGGCAGAAAAGACCTCTGGAAGCGCACTGTGGATGTCCGCAGGGGCTCCAGTTAGTATGGATGAACTCTACTCCGGTGGCGAGCGGTGCGATGGTAAAAACGAGATGATGGTATTAAAATATATATATTTTTTTGTGTGAGCGATGAATTTATATCTGAATGTACCTTTTTCTTTATTATTTTTTTATTGCTTAGATGGGTGGACGAGCTCACAGCCCACCTGGTGTTAAGTGGTTACTGGAGCCCATAGACATCCACAACGTAAATGCGCCACCCACCCCGAGATACAAGTTCTAAGGTCTCAAGTATAGTTACTACGGCTGCCCCACCCTTCAAACCGAAACGCATTACTGCTTCACGGCAGAAATACGCAGGGTGGTGGTACCTACCCGCGCGGACTCACAAGAGGTCCTACCGCCAGTAAAAAACTAATACTCTAATGCAATAAGTATGGTTGACTCGTGGATAATTTTTAAGCATTAAGTCCGCCAATCTATATATTAATACGTGAAGCAAAAATTTTGTATCCCTTTTTACGAAAATTGCGCGGACGGAGGAGTATGAAATTTTTCACACTTATAGAGAATAAGAGAAGAAGTGCACAATGTTAATATTTTTTTCAAATAATGCATAAAAGATACATTAAATCAATAAAGAAAACATTACACACACTACATCCCATGTATTTGACGCACACACGCATGCATACTATTTATTGTCAAACTTTTGTTCTTGACGTCTGTGGTCAAATTGAGAATAGATTAAATATTGTTTGTCTTTGTTAATATTTTTTATAGTGTAGTAGTTTGTGATTATAGAAGTATAAAATACAATCATAATAGTTTACAAACTTACAATTCCAATTAATTATAGTCGAATTTCGACTACTGCGGGACCTCTAGTGTAGATAGATACGTGGATTGTAATAAATAAATGAAACTCGAAATGACATCACTATCGTCAGACCGTTTGGATATTTTAACTAATCACATGCCCTAAATGACAAGTTCGCTTTATTTGAAACCAGAACACGTCGCTAATCACCGTCCTTCAATTAACTATTCGACTAATCATTTGCTTCTAGAACTTACAATACTGACGAGCAGTAATGCGTTTCGGTGTGAAGGGCGGGGCAGCCGTTGTAACTATACTTGGGACCTTAGAGCTTATATCTCAAGTCGGCTGGCATTTATGTTATAGATGTTTATGGGCTCCTAAGTGATCACTTAACACCAGGTGGGCTGTGAGCTCAACAATCGATAAATTAAAAAAACAGTTTACTTAGCGCGAGTTGCTTAACGTTCGCGATAGCGTAAAAGTTAACTCAAATTTGTATGGAGTTGAAATGTTTGCCTACGTTTGCCGTTAGGGGTGCTGTTTATGCATGTTATTAGACGAGCATACGGCCCACCTGATGGTGAGTGGTCACCGTCGCTCATGGACTACAGCAATGTCTGGTTGCTATGATACTACTATTTACATTTAATTACTATAATTACATTATTTTTATTTATCTCTTTACGACATTAGATTTATTTAACCAGCAATAAAAAATTGAAAAAAATAAGAGTTTTTTTTTATTAATGACTGTATCCATTTGTAGCTTCAATTTTATTTTGGATTCGACCTCTAGACGATTCTGTGATATGTAAGGACGATCAGTTAATAACTTTAAAGTAAAAACAATATAATCGGTAGAAATCTACATGTTTTTATTTTTATTGCTTAGATGGGTGGACGAGATCACGGCCAACCTGATGTTAAGTGGTTATGAGCCCATAGACATCCACAACGTAAATGCGCCACCCACCTTGAGATATGAGTTCTAAGGTCTTAGTATAGTTACAAAAGCTGCTCCGCCCTTCAAACCGAACCGCATTACTACTTCACGGCAGAAATAGGCGGGGTGGTGGTACCTACCCGGGCGGACTCACAAGAGGTCCTACCACCAGTGAAATATTTACTTAAAAATAGATTACTATTACTCATTTATTCTGTGATGGTTAAACAAATTTAATAGATCGTTAAGTGGGTAATTTTGGAAAGGAAAATGCCAAGATATTTACATTTTGTCAGTAAAATTGAGATACTTAAAATAGCATTTACTAGTTAAGACCCCACGAAATTTTTGCAACTCAACACGAGAGCCAATAAAAATTTGAAAAAAAATATAATAACAAAAAAAAAACTTCTTCAGATATTTTAACGTGGTAAACATTATTGAAGTTCAATTAAAAACATCGAACCGTTGATGCTAATGGCAAATAAAATGGTATTTTAATTACTACAAAGATAAATGTCGTGTTGAGCGAGATGTCGTTTAAAAGAAATTGGCTTTTCTCTCTTCGTTAAATAACAAAATGTTTCAGCGTAATTAACTTCAACAAGTAAGATTAATTTGATGATTCGCATCAATAACGGCAGGCAGCGGCTTGGCTCTGCCCCTGGCATTGCTGAAGACCATGGGCGACGGTAACCACTCACCATCAGTTGGGCCGTATGCTCGTTTGCCTAATAGGGCAATAAAAAAAAAAGTAACTGATGATGATACAACAATACAGCTACCTTCGTATCTTGGGTAGGACGAAAACAATAACTTATTTATTTATCATCGACTTACCTTAAAATCGTGTTCTTTCAGTGTTCACTAAGCTAAATTTTCTATTAAATAAACCGAACCTTATATCCGTAATGTAACTTATAAAATAAAACTCACCCTTATTTTTTTTTAATACGAACGGCAAATATGAATTATGAGTTATCGTCACACAAATATTTCACTTATTGCAAACACAAAACGTGCGACCCGCTTAGAGATTCGCGTCGTAATGTTCGTATGGAATTATTAGACGTGTATCGGATCGTTCAAGGCCTTGTCCACGGTGCAGTTGTGTATTTTATAGGCGTATAGCTTTCGCTCGCGACTGCGTCCGCGTGGAATAGTTACTTTGGCATAACGCTAAATTTTGCCCGCCTCCTCATATACGTAGAAAATGAGAATATTTTTAATACGCTTTTATTAGCTTCAGACGTATGTATGTTAGTACGTAACGGAATCTTTGAACATGATTTTGACCCCCTTCAAAACGTCGGATTAACCAGAAAGGTATACTTATTAGGACCAATGACAAATCAATATTTTAAAAAAAATAAAAAAAAAGAAATTCAACTAAAAAATGAAAAATAAATAATAGTTTAAAAAACTAACAAATCTTTTAAAGAAAATCCACGTTTTTTTTACAATAAAATCTTTTTTTTCTTACACTATTTTTTATTCAAATTTATTAAAATTTATTTTCTATTTTTAAGTTGGTTTTTCTATAAAAGCGTATTTCGTTAGTTTTTTTTAACTATTATTTATTTTTAATTTTTAGTTGAATTTAAATTTTTTTAATTATTTTTTTTCGTTTTTTTTACAATATTGAATTGAATTTAAATGAAGGCTGTGAAACCAATAGTGTTTATGACTTTAATCAGATCGC